>NW_026732230.1:17500-65000 GCF_028476545.2 Physella acuta | reverse complement strand
ATAACTTCAGTTTATCGATCAACGAATCGGAAATCACAAATCAGGATCTTGTTTTTTTGTGATTAAAAAAATTACGAAATTTCGTTTTGTTACATTTCAATTTTGCAAGTCGGTGACTGATTAAAATTAAAATAAATGCGGATGAAAATATGACAAGAATAGCCCCCCCCCCCCCCCCACCCACCCCCCTCATTTCAGCCCCAACTAGTTTATTAGCTGCGGTATATATATATATATATATATATATATATATATATATATATATATATATATAAAACTCTTAAATAAGTCTTAAATAAGATTTAGCGAAAATTAAGATTAAAATGATGACAGGGTAGTGTCGAGATTAAAGACGTCTGGCGTTAATTCAGGTGAAGTTCGTCTCTTGAAAACCTGGCCATTCATTACCTGGCACACTGGAGGGCAAGCATCACATCACGAGTGACGTGCTCGAATATTCCACCGTCATAAAGGAAGAGATAATGTTGTCAAATATAAAGCTGGCACTGCTTTGGATGGATTGGGGGAAGGGGGGGGGGATTGTCATACCTGACGTGAAACTAGACCAGGGTTAAAGTTATTTTTAGACGTTAATTGTGATGCAGTCAGCAGTAAACTAGATGAGGAAATATTTATCGAGGTCGCTTAAAACGTTACATATACCACATACTTATGAAAATAATAATCAAATATATGTGATTATGGGGTTGCCGTTAAAATATGTAAACAATATAAACTTTTTTTTTTTTTGGAAATTTTGAAATCAAGGAGCATACAGATTAAGACTCCATTCCCTATCACATATATGTATATATATATATATATATATATATATATATATATATATATATATATATATATATATATATATATATATATATATATATATATATATACAATGGTACCTCGATATACGAGTGCCTTAACATATTAGGCATGTTTTTTTTTTTAAATACGAGCTTACGAGCGAGGGGTGTTTTGCTTTGAGATACGAGCGAAACTTGATATACGAGTAAACGGATAAGCGAGATTCATAGTTCGTGGGAAAAAACAACCCGTAAGGGTTGCTACGGCTGATTTATCGGAGTTATTTAAAAGCAGTAGAAAGAAACAAAACTCCTGGACAATTTTTTTTTAAACAGCTTGCAGGTCAAAGCTAGAAAAAGCGTATGGACAAGGGCAAAGACGAGTGAAAATAAGGCGAAGAGAAACGAATGATACATTTTACAATGACCCATACAAATTGATTTGTATTACTGAAGTTACCTAAGCCCATGATCAAATCTTTTCAAAAAGCATACTTGAGCAGACAGCCAGGGTTTAAAATGAACTCGAATAATTCTATGAAAACTATCGATTTTATAAAAATTCAAAGCCTCGCAACAATGATTTAGAAACGGTCCATGAATTATGCAACGATGCCAGCGTTTAACGAGTCAGGTGACCTAATTACTTTATGACATACACACTGTGTTTTCCTCATTAAATATAAAACCCTAATATCATGATTCATTAGCAACCAGTTTGATTCTATAGCGAAAGTGATAAGTAGGAAATACGCAGAGGGAGGGTAAAGCAACAGCGAGAAATCTGGAGACTTCTTGTCTGCAGTCCGTAGTGGCCAGCGCTGCTGGGTAAGGTCAAAATTGTTATGTCCAGTCGCGTTCTGTTTTGTCTTATTGTATCCTATCTTATTATGTCGTGTCCTATTTTGTTATGTCGTGTCCTATTTTGTTATGTTGTGTCCTATTTTATTATGTTGTGTCCTATTTTGTTATGTTGTGTCCTATTTTGTTATGTTGTGTTCTATTTTGTTATGCTGTATTCAGTTGAGTCCCGTTGTGTTGAAATTCTAAAAGTGCCACAAATAAGTGTAAGGTGACTGGTTTTATTCCAATATCCCCAAAAATTGTTTAGTAAGGTCAATGATGTCTCATTAATTACACTAATTAACCACATAACCGGTTATCAATCCGACTTGCTAATTAAAAAGTGCCAAAATATATGTTAGGTTACTGTTTTTGTTCAAATAGCCCAAATGTTAAGTGGGACGGCGTGGCTAGCTGTAGAGCGCTAGACTACACACGGAAACAGGTGAACTCTACTTCACTTGCCCCTTGGACCGTCAGTTTTGAATAGGAAACTTTACTTATGTTAAGTAAGGTCAACGATGTCTAATTTAAAAAATTAATTAACATAACCGGTTGTCAGTCTGACGTTCTGGTAAGGTCAGCAATACCTCATTCATTAACCATCTGACCAGTGTCCGGTTGTCATTAGGGTTACCTGATCTATTAGGTCCAGAATTTTGCCTTGTCTTAACTGACGTTATGGGAAGACGTGAAGCGGATGCAGGTCATGAATCTTTAGTGTCCCTGAGCCAACCCAGCTCTAATAAGTACCTGAATGTAGTACTGCTGATCATATGGTCTCTCCACACGCCGAGGTTAAAAAAATTAGAAGAACTCTACTTCATCTACATACAAAAATAACAGGTCATAATGAGATTTTACTCTCTAATTCTCAATGATGGTTCATTATATCTTAAATTATTATATCTTTCCAAATGTCTAAAGAAACTCAACTTTAAATCAATTTTATAAACGTGCATTATTGGGTCCTTCCAAGGAAATGGTGGAGGCCCTATGTTCCATAAGGCGCAAAGAGGACTAAGTCAAGTAAGTCATTATTGGGTGGGTTTTTCTGTGGGGAGGGGGTACATTTAAATTTTTATTAGAACCGCTGAATTTTGAAGCCATAATCCGCTGCAGATCATTAAAAAACCACACCAAACTGTCAGCCATGACAGAACGTTTATTCTCCAACAACCTGGTTTGGTCTGTGGAGTCGAGCCAAAAAAAAAAATATTCGTTGATTAAACAATGGGGGGGGGGGGGGGGCACAAATTGTATTTTAGCCTACGGGCTATACACATTGATCAGCCTCATGACCCGTGACCTCCATCAAGTATCATATTAATCCAGATTACAATTTTATTACTTGCTTACTTATTTCGTAGTTTCTTTGATTAGGGTTAAGGTAAGGGTTAGAGTAAGACCGAAGAGACCGTGCATCGTTGTTGTTTATTTCCATAAATATATAAGAGACAGAGAGACTTAATTTGCTAATAAAAGGTTATATTGGTATCTTTTCCTACCACCTACATAAAAATATTGTTTTAGTTTTGTTGTTTATCTTAATCTTAACTAAAAATAAACAGACAGCAAAGATTTTATTACATTATATCTTCTTCTTTGTTCGTAATTGTAGTATTGGGCGGGCTTTCCTCCAAAACAATTAAGTATTACGTTACATTTTATGCGACATAGGCTATAGGTCCTTGACTGCGATTTCAGCCTGCTTTTTTTCTGGACTTGCTTCCATAGCCTTTGTCCAACCAAGAACAAACTACAAGGCAGCATTTGTTTGTTTATTGGAGTTGTCTCTCCTAGAAGAGTGGCTGTCCCCAGCTAACGAGTCTCATCTGTCCGGAGGTTCGAACTCGGGACTTTTCGGTTTAGCTACCATAGTTTCGACCACGCCGACACACTTTACACTATATGACGGGGTTCATTAAAAAAATTCAAGTATAATGTAAAATAAATGTCAAATATTGAAATATCAATCACGCCATATTTACGTCAAGGTTTGGGGTAGAGATATTACACTAAGTGGTTCGGATAGAAATATTATACCAAGTGGTTCGGATAGAAATATTACACCAAGCGGTTCGGATAGAAATATTACACCAAGCGGTTCGGATAGAAATATTACACCAAGTGGTTCGGATAGAAATATTATACCAAGTGGTTCGGATAGAAATATTACACCAAGCGGTTCGGATAGAAATATTATACCAAGTGGTTCGGATAGAAATATTACTCAAAGTGGTTCGGATAGAAATATTACACCAAGTGGTTCGGATAGAAATATTACACCAAGTGGTTCGGATAGAAATATTACACCAAGTGGTTCGGATAGAAATATTACACCAAGTGGTTCGGATAGAAATATTACACCAAGTGGTTCGGATAGAAATATTACACCAAGTGGTTCGGATAGAAATATTACACCAAGTGGTTCGGATAGAAATATTACACCAAGTGGTTCGGATAGAAATATTACACCAAGTGGTTCGGATAGAAATATTACACCAAGTGGTTCGGATAGAAATATTACACCAAGTGGTTCGGATAGAAATATTACACCAAGTGGTTCGGATAGAAATATTACACCAAGTGGTTCGGATAGGATATTACACCAAGTGGTTCAGATAGAAATATTACACCAAGTGGTTCGGATAGGATATTACACCAAGTGGTTCAGATAGAAATATTACACCAAGTGGTTCGGATAGGATATTACACCAAGTGGTTCAGATAGAAATATTACACCAAGTGGTTCGGATAGAAATATTACACCAAGTGGTTCGGATAGAAATATTACACTAAGTGGTTCGGATAGGAATATTACACCAAGCGGTTCGGATAGAAATATTAAACCAAGAGGTTCGGATAGAAATATTACACCAAGTGGTTCGGATAGGAATATTACACCAAGTGGTTCGGATAGAAATATTACACCAAGTGGTTCAGATAGAAATATCACACCAAGTGGTTCGGATACAAATATTACACCAAGTGGTTCGGATAGAAATATTACACCAAGTGGTTCGCAGATTATCCGACACGCCTTGAAAAATACCCCCAGTCTAGTCCACAACATGAACAATCAACTACAAATCCCAAACACGAGAATACGCGGTAAACTTCTGGCTTTCAGGATTTATTTACCCCCACCTTTTCGATAGCATATAATACTGTGTTCATTGCAGTATAACCCCCCCCCCCAACTACACGACTCTACAGCTGCGGTGTGGGGTGGGGGAGGGTAATGTGTGTGCTATTGTGTCTGGCTTCATGCCACGGCTTGTGGTCGGTTCCCCCCCCCCCCCAAACACAAATCAATAAAATGGCATCGATCCACCTGCGGCTTAGATCTCTATCGAATGGGATAAGACTTTTTTTTGAATGAGTTGAAACCAATTACCATTTTCCTTAAAGTGGCCTCCCCCTTGGCAACATGGCGGCCAATGTTGTGGTGTTTTGACCAATTTGTCGTCGGGTTGTGCCACGCCAGTAAGTAAACACTTGCTTTTATGTGTGTTTTTTAGTTTAAACATAACATACATTTAACTGTTTATGTCGAGAGTAGAGATTAGTGTATGTTTGAAATACACGAACTAAATATAAATATTATTACCAGTGACTGTTTGAGAGGAATAAGCTCACTGGTAGATATATTCCTTAGACGCTTGATTCTTTAAGACTTACATGAGAACGCCTTTAGGGTGTATAGCCTACAGGTTTTTATTTTACTGCGAGTAAACAGCACATTTGTTAGTTTTGTTATTGTTGTTATTTGTATATATATTGGTTTTATAAAATTTTTGTACGCGAATATAGATTGGGGGTAATCAATAAATGACGTCACGCTTTTTTTGACGATTTTTACCTGCCCCCCTCCCCTCCGTCACACGTCGTCAAAAAAAGCCAGACCCCCCCCCCTTAAAATGACGTCACACCTCAGCCTACAACCCTCCTCAACATTGCTGTTGAATTTTTCTTAAAACATCGATATTTTCCCAAAATCTTGTCAGAACTCTGTCAACTTTGAGTATTTTGATCAATTCCTATTACAATTTACTAAAACCGTTTTCTAAAACGCAAAATAACTGCTAAAACTCGTTTTCTAACATTTTTTTAAAACAATGCAAAGGTGACGTCACACCATCTGAACCCCCCCCCCCTCCCCCTCATCACACACCGTCACAACATAACGGACCCCCTTCGCCCTACGAGTGTGACGTCATTTATGGACGATCCCCTTGTTCGATTTCATTGCTAGATTTTGTTGATATATTAAGTAGATACCGAGTTCCTTTATCCGGTATTCTGGGCATGCCATGTTTAGTGTTAGTTGAATCCTGGCCAGTGATGAAGTTTCAAGTGGCCAGATAATGGCCAATCGGTGAGAGGGCAATACAAACAACACATACAAT
The DNA here is from genome assembly GCF_028476545.2 of Physella acuta. Classification (NCBI taxonomy): domain Eukaryota; kingdom Metazoa; phylum Mollusca; class Gastropoda; family Physidae; genus Physella; species Physella acuta. The sequence continues at coordinate 58,939 of NW_026732230.1, read as the reverse complement.
GGACATGGATATATTTGAAGCAGTACCTATTAAAACATGGGGATGGCATGGTCGGGTGGTAGAGAGAACGACTGCTAACCACACAGTTTTGTGTTCGGATCCCGAACTGGAGTACGTAGTACGCCTACCGTGTTGGGATGGGCACCTGACTTAAGTCAGGGAAAGTATAGACGCCGGACATGACCAAGCTATTCTTTCATAGGCCTTCATAAATAGTCGAACTCTACCTGCCTTATTAGCCTCAAATTCCGGAGAAGATAAAAAAAACAACAATAACCTTATAAACAGGGTAATGATAGATCAGGTTTAATTAGACGACTGCCTCAGAGTTTCTTTCAGGCATGGGGGAAAGGTGTGGAGGAAGAGTAAACCCCCTCAGTGTTTCTTCCAGACTTTTTTCTCCGGGGGGGGGGCACTCGAAAGCAAAAATAAATAAATTTAAGAAAATTATACAGAAAAAATATAACTAGTTTAAGCCCCCCCCCCCCCCCCGGAAATTTAAAGTGTTTCCCTCCAAGTGTTTCAGGTGCCCTCCCCCCAACTGTAGCTTTAGCACCAAGAATCCACCATTTACTCATAAAGAGTTTCTTCCAGGCATCTCTTTGCCCCCCCCCCGAACGAAACAGAATTTATATCGAAAATATATACTTTTACTAGTGTACAATCCCCCCCCCCCCCCCCGGAAATCCGGAAATTTTAGTCCCCAATTAGTGATTCACATAGGAAGACAAGTAACCAGGTCTAACAAGAATCTGTTTGAACCGTGTGAATCGACATTGTATGAAAAGTAACGCGGAGAACAAAAAACCAACCTGAACTTTTTATCTTTTAAGGTGCCCAGACGTTTGATCATTGCCACGTGTGTGAGATCCGTGCATGTTTGTTTCATTCATCACCTAGACGTGCTCACCAACAAGGGATCTCAAACCGTGAATGGACGCTCACCTGTACTCACTAGCGAAACTTGTTTTTAGTAGCAGAATAGCTGCGTAAGACGTCAAGAACAGGTAAGGTTGAGAGAAGCAGGTGAAATGTAAATGAAAGACATGTGTAGAGGGAATATTTTCTTTAATACTTTGATTGTGGCTTTAGCGAAATAAAACAAACAAACGTAAGGACGCACGGACGAACGAGCGTGTATCCATTGATGTTATTTAAATGAATGTATCCATTTGCTTTTTTTAATGAGTTGAGTGTGATGTTATTTTTATTTTTACAGTCATTGATTGAAATTTACTTTTCTATTTTCGAGACAGAATATTTTCCTTGACAAAGCAGCAACGATGGAAGACGAGAACCAGCCAAGGCGAAACAGCGACGACAAACACCACCCGGAAGTCGAAGTCACCTCTCACGGCGATGACGAAACCAACAGCGAAGACGAAGACGACGACGACAGCCTCAACGAAAAACCGATCGACAAAAGCAACAAATCCGATGACGCTGGTGACCCGGAAGCCGTCCAGTTCAGCCTCACCGACCCGGACGTTCTTTCAAAACAGCTGCAAGAGACTCATCTCAACGAGGACGAGACGGACACTCTCTTGAAAGAAGCGAAGAAGCTCAACGCTAAACTGAAGAGAATGCTGAAACAGCAGCAGACGTCCACTGGGGCAGAAAACAACAGCAAAGCTCACCAACCCAAATCTAAATCACAACAATTGGGTGCACGTCAAGGGGAAGGTAAACAAAGAAAAGATACAAAGTTACCTCCCATCAGTACCAATAACTCTGGACACACGGGGAGTAAACCCGCCAGTGGAAAATCTAGAGCGTCGACAACCGTTAACCCCGGGAGTCGGGGGTCACCTCCCCTTCGTGGGGAAACCGGAAGCCGGGGGAAATCCGCCAGAGCTGGCAGACGACCCGAATGGAACGACCGTTTTTCTTATGATTGATCGTTTCTACTGTTAATTCAAAATCAATAAAATCGATATGTGAACGCGGGCCCTTTGCTTGTTTTTATGTCAATACAAACAGTTGAGTTTAGGCTCGAGAATGGTCCAAGTCACGGACCCTGAGGTACAAAAGGGCGGACATTTTTTTTTCTGACATGGAAATTATTTTGTTCTAATCAAAGCCAAGTGGCCAACGCGACACATAATAAACTCACGTGCACATATTAATTAAGTTATTAATTTATTTTTCAAGTGCATTTTTTTCTATTGTATAATTCTATGTTGTTTATTTAAAAAAATACAAATTCATTTAATAAAAATGTTCCGTTTTAATTGGATGTGGTGTTAATTGGAAGTCATGTTATATGTATGTATGTATGGACGACTGATGATTTCGTACGGTTTCAGGCTTTAAAAAAACAAATTAACTCACCATGATTTAGTTTGTGTTTCGTCTTGTGTCTCATTCAGACTTTACCCTTGTTTACACCTTAAAGATTCGAACTCTTACCTAACTAGTACTGTCCGCAGTGTCTATACACGACCAAAAATTATAACACCTAAATGCAAGAGTGTAATAAAATCATAACATGCCATGGACGTTCATCCCATTTAGAACACTACTCCATTGACGTCCATCTACTGATGTACATCACACCGCTAGCCCCACTCAACTGACGTCTATCCCATAGCTGATCCGAGTCCCAATGACGTCCATTTAATCACTTTATTCACTCAATTGACGTCCCGCCTAACACCTTATCAATGATAGCAGGGACGATAGTAGCCCAGACGTGAATGGTCGTCATGACAACGGTGTTAACGCCACTGCTACACCGCCACACATCTAATCACATTACTCTGGCTTTACTCAATTGTATACAACACAACCTCTAAATATTAGCGTCATTCTACGCCAAAATATCGCCAGAGTCCCTCTTCGTAAATAACTGTCTCTGGCATTGGCGTCTATAAATTCTCGGGGTCAGTTCACGTCAATGCATTGTCAATGTCAGTTCGTGTCAATGAAATGTCAGTGTCAGTTTACGTCAATAATCTCTAGTAAAAAAAAAACCCCATTGAGAACTGGTATGTTAAGCAGACTAGGACGCCATACACGTACTTGCAAGTGATTTACCAATTATACTCTTGTTTTAAAACAAGGTAATTAAAAAGTCTAGTGACAATTTTAGCGCAATTTCCTTATGTTATCTAAAAATAGCTCTGTCGTAGCGTAAATCAAGAGCAGGGTTAGTAAAACCATTGGTTAGTTATTAAAACGTTTTTTTATTAATTTTTTTCAGTATTTTACATGTTTTATTTACAATAGAGTTACATGATTAAAAACCATTGCGCGCCTACTGAACATGATGGCGCAGCCATGGAACGCGATGGCGCAGCTATTGAACGTGATGACGCGTGTGGTGTGGTTGCATAAAATGCCTATTAATTCGGTCCAAATTTTAATTAATTAAAAAAAAATTTGTGACCGAACGAAAGGATATTTTTGAAAACTTTCTTCGGCAATATTGTTCTAAATTATGGCAGGAATCGATTGGTACATGTTTCAAGTCGCTAAGTGGTCTGGTTGCCGAGATATGGGACAAAAACTGCTTTTTTCCGATGTTTTTTGACTTTTCCGGGAAATCCATGAAAGAAACCCGGAATTTTTATGGCCTATGTTCATCCTCGTAACTTGCTTAACATATTTGCTTTTGGAACTAGTCCTCGATATTGCTTCGTTGAGGAGGAGATACGACTTAAAGCTGCGGACACACATTCATTCATACATTCATCCATCCATCCATCCATTCATCCATCCAGAAATGACGGGTTAATAAACGCAATTCTCCAGAATGGAAATTGCGCTAAAAATTATGAAGCAGAAAAGATTTTACGCCATGAATTTTTAGAAAAAAATCTGGCAAGTTTTATACATGTTCGCACAAGTGCAAAAAGGGGAGGTAAATAATCCTGCTCATTATCACGACAAGGGCAGATACTTTATCCTGGACGCTTGTTTATTTCCCGTGTACTTACGCCGTTTTGTTGGCTGTGATTCAGCAGTTCGACATTTGAGTAAGTTAATTTTTTTTTGTTGGTACATAGCCAAAAGGGATAACAACAGCTACATAAAAAATGGACTTGTGTGTGTAAGATATTATAATTGTTGATGAGAGAGGTGGAACATTTCTCTTTGTACCGTTATCTGCCCGAGAAACTTAAGTATATCCAAGTTATACAGTTTTGAATACAATCTATTAATTTAATTATTGATGAAACTTTATGAAACAAAAATCCACTCATCAAAACATATAGTTGTTAAACATACACATCCTAGAACGTGTTATGTTTCTATTTTTGGTAGTTAATGTACGATTTGTACCTATAAAAGCCGTAATTACATTACATAATTTGATTACATAATCACACTACTGGTATTACTTGAGTTCTAATGTAGGCTACTCTGGTGTGATGGGTACCTGACGCGAGTTGGTTAAAGTAAAAGCGTATGGGCCACACAATCACTTTATACGCCGGCGTCACAGTTACATAGGAACTCTATCATTATGCCGTCTTGACTCTATGAGTAATTTAACTATTATTACTACAACTATGAATAATTTATATATATATATTGCTATACCGTTATACCAATACCAATGTTATTTTTTATGATCCAATTTAGAAACCAACAGAATCAAGGATCGTAAAACAATTTCTCACTAACAGATGGTTAATTCATCATATCGTTTTATTGGAGGAGCGGTTCAGTATAACGCAGTGCTATGTAACACCTCATTGGTTTTTCTTGATTCTAACTCCTGCAAAATGTCTGAAGTTAAAATAGTTGGATTTAATAGGTGACATACACTGATAAACACTTTCATTAGCTTAAAGATGGAGTAAGTTTATTCTAATGTTTCCAAGAAGTAATCCTCAATTTTTCTCTAAACCTGATGTAAAAAAAAAAACATCAAGAATAGCACGTCAAAACTTCAGACCTTATCCCTAGATCTCGTTTCCCAAATTGAACCAGTTTTACTTTAGAATCAGGCGCCCCCCCCCCCCCCCCCCCCAAAAAAAAATGTGCGTCAACAAGTCAAGTACGCATGCGCAGCGAGCATCAAGAAAAAAAAGAAGCCGAGAACGCGGAAGTCATCACCAGTGTCATGTCTTACAAGACAAGGTCAAAGTCTGCCTCAGACATCCGTGGGGGGTTGGGGGGGGGGGGTTAATGTATTCGACCTGTCAGCGGACAGACCAATTAAATTGTTCTCTGGTGTTAGGCAACAGAATTAACACAAGAACACAACAAATGGTTGGTAGAGAGTTCTAGAACATTCTCTGATTAGATCAAGAAAAATGGTAGGTGAATTCTAGAACATTTCCTCGTCTTCTTCTTCTTCTTCTTCTTCTTCGTTCTTAATTTTTTAGTGTTGCAAGGGATCCCCTCGTACACAATTAGGTATACGTGTCAACTGATTTATCGCCATTGAGGCCATTGACTCCGATTTCAGCCTGCTTTTCTTTTTGGATTTGCTTCCATAGCCTTTGTCCAACCAAGAACAAACTACAAGGCAGCAGTTGTTTGATTTTGGAGTTGTCTCTCTTAGAGGAGTGGCTGTCCCCAGCCAACGAGCCTCATCTGTCCGACGGTTCGAACTCGAGACTTTTCAGTTCGAACTCGAGCTTTACCGACTCGACCACGCCGACCCCCCCCCCCCTCGTCTGCCAGCAAAGTCAAACTCTCCAGGCTCGTGATGAGGTCAACCTTGACACGGAGTTCGGGTCAAGTCACTCCAGACGTCTTTCCTTCTCGACCATTAACTCTACTTCATCCGTTTTTTAGGACCGTCTAGTTTTCTAACACTCTGCGGTGATCTGTCTAGTGCTTGGTACCTCCAATTTCCACCGCTTTCATCCTTTTTACACAACCAAGTCCGCGTTAAATAACCTAAACATTTACTAAAAAGTTGAGAATTATAAACAATTTTTTTACGGTCTGTGACGCTAGGACCCACATTTTGAGAGTCACTGGTGCACAAAAATCAGCAACGTCATTCACCATGAAATAATGTTTCCCACCCCCCCCCCCCCGGGGCAATCTGTCTCAATTTACTTTCGTTTAGTAATAGCAATTGACTTTTCATCTTTTTTATTTTCACGTGCGGCAAAACTTGTCTAGTGTTTACATAAATTAAATAGTCTAGACTGGTCGTTTTTTTTATGGTAATAGCTTGAAATTTTTAGTAAAAGAATTATATGTAATTTGATATTCTTCTGGAAAATTAAATTGTATAAAACTTTGAAACACTTTTATCAGACGACATAATTGTGGTTCAAACGTATAAAGAAGAGGCATAATTTATTGAAGCCTTCATTGATTATGGCAATCCCACATCTTAATGTTGATTATGAAACCCCACCCCATTATAATGCTGATTATGAAAACCCCACATTAAAACGTTGATTATGAAAACCTTACATCCTAATTTTGAGTATAAAAACCTCACATCCTAATGTTTTTTAATGTCAACCTAATCTTATAAACACTATGACGATATGTCATAAAGTCTTGTCATGTGTTTGGTGTCATGTCATACAGTCTTGTCATGTGTTTGGTGTCATGTCATACAGTCTTGTCATGTGTTTGGTGTCATGTCATACAGTCTTGTCATGTGTTTGGTGTCATGTCATACAGTCTTGTCATGTGTTGGGTGTCATGTCATACAGTCTTGTCATGTCATACAGTCTTGTCATGTGTTTGGTGTCATGTCATACAGTCTTGTCATGTGTTGGGTGTCATGTCATACAGTCTTGTCATGTCATACAGTCTTGTCATGTCTTTGGTGTCATGTCATACAGTCTTGTCATGTGCTGGGTGTCATGTCACCGGAAATGTTAAAAGTCCGTGTAACGTTTACCTATCTATCAGCCAGATAGATGGTGAACGTCCCCGGATTCTTTTTTCGGGGTAATATGCAAATGACTTAAAGCCTAAATGGATGAACACTAATTCAACAACACACTAGGGCTCGATCTCGATGTCTAGGGAAAACTAGTGATACTATTGAAGTTAACACTCATCCAATCTGCATACAACCTTTAATAAGCGAACACAGTTGTGGCAGAACACAAGGTTAAACTAGATAAAATATTTAATTTATAAAATATCAAAACCCAACTTACAAAACGTAAGAAAAAGCACTATCACAGATTTCGACACTGTATAAAAAATATCCACAGGTCACACAACACTGCTATAGCTTCATGAATCACTTGGCGACAAGTAATATTATACTAGAAGACTAAAACAACTTAAGAAAGCATAGCACACACAGGACTTAAGCTCTCTCACGTTCAAATGGTCAGAATCTATTGCCGGACAAAATGGACGGCTTGGTCTTAATAGACTGTTTTATCAAGGTAGACTGCTACGTGTGGCGAGTGTGCGGTGCAGTTAAAGACTTATGCAACAGGGGAGGTTATCCTCAACTCATGTAGCCATTGGTTGGGATGGTCATCTGATCAGAATCAATCAATCAGATCTTAATGGAAAATTTCTTAGTCTTAGACACCCTTAATAAGACAGTGGAAAATTCCCGGTGGTTGCACCATCAGTCCATATAAGGTATTATACAATGTCAAAATAAAACATTACTGGACCTAAGTAGGTCACATCCCCTCCCTTTTTGGAAGACAGATAGGTTCCACAAAAACATACATAAGGAACCAATCTGGCAATGAAATAAAAAAAAATGCTTTACAAATGTAGGCAATCAAAACCTTAATACCAGATGAAAATATCCCTGAACAAAAAAGGGAAGTAACTCAGACTTTTACAATTTGTGAAAGGGGAGTAACCCTTCCAAAAAATAATTATACATCAAAATCCCTCAAAAAAGGGTATTACAATATTTCCATGTGGATATTAAAAGTGGTAAACCCGCCAGGGTAAGACCTTTATTTCAATGACTAGCTACAATATCAACTGAGTCATATGAGACATATTATTATAAAAGATTACACATAATCAAAAACCACCTTTAATTAAGGTTCACCTGAAAATAAACAAAATATTCAACATGATTGTCATTTTGAAAAAATTCAAAACTCATACCACTCACATTCATGAGAGTGTCACCCAAACAAAACTTGTGTATGGTCCTAATGAACCACAAATCATGTAACATGATCAATGTGTGTAATAAGATTTTACAACCTTGACAAACAATCAGCCACAACATTATCACTACCCTTAATGTGTGAAATTTCCAGATTAAAATTTTGGAAATATAAACACCATCTCAATATTCTTTGATTTGTCTGTCCTAACTTAGAGGTAAATTTCAGGGGATCATGGTCAGAAAACACTCTGACTGGATTGGTTGAAGAAGTGACATAGACTTCAAAATGTTGTAAGGACAAAACCAAAGCTAAAGCTTCTTTTTCAATAGTAGAGTAATTCTTTTGGTTCTCATTTAACTTCCTGGAAAAAAAAGGCAATGGGATGGTCAATTCCCATGTGGTCTTCTTGAAATAGGACTGAGCCAATGGCTAAGTTGCTAGCATCAATGGCAAGTTTAAAGGGTTTGCTGAAATCTGGTGCAGCCATAACTGGAGCATTAGATAAAAATGACTTAATGGTTAAAAAGGCTTCATGACATTTACTTGACCATTCAAACTCAACACCCTTTTTCAATAATGCAGTAAGAGGTTCAGCAATAGCTGAAAAGTTTTGACAGAACCGCCTATAGTAACCAGCCATCCCAAGGAACTTTTTGATTTCTTTACAATTTTTGGGAGGAGGTAACCTTACAATAGCATCTACTTTAGCTTCAATGGGCCGAACTTGGTTCGTTCCCACTTGATAACCCAAATAGGTAATTGAAGCTTTACAGAAATCACTTTTATTTAAGTTTACAGTAAAATTCACTTCAGACAATTTTCTAAAAAGGTTAGTCAACTGAACAATATGTTCTTCAAAAGTATTAGAAAATACAACTATATCATCAATGTAGGCCTCACATTGGTCTATGTCCGCAATGACAGAGTTAATGGCCCGCTGGAAGGTTTGACCAGCATTTCGCATACCAAAGGGCATACGTTTGTATCTATAAAAACCATTAGGGGTTACAAAAGCAGATATTTCTTTTGCACGGTCAGATAAGGGGATTTGCCAGTATCCTGAAAGTAAATCAATTTTGGAAATTATCTTAGCTTGACCAACTTTATCAATAACGTCTTCTATTCGAGGCAATGGATAGGAATCAGCTTTGGTGAGCGCATTTACCTTCCTAAAGTCGGTCACAAACCTGAAAGATCCACCGTCTTTCGGGACTAGGAGACATGGGGAACTCCAGTTGCTGAAACTGGGCTCAATGATATCATTCTTGAGCATATAATCAATTTCATCTTTTATCAAAACAGCTTTTTTCCGGGTTAACTCTATAGGGGTGTTGTTTGATGGGTTTTGCGTCACCTACGTCTACATCATGAGGTGGAACCTTCGCTTCTTTGGGGACATCCCCAAAAATAGAGGGAAATGTCTCGAATAATTGAGACAATCTATGGCTTTCCTCCGTGGACAAATGCATAAGGTGGACATTCAAATTATCTAAAAAGGAAGAATTTACCAATTTTGGGTGGTTTCAATTTATCATGTATCACATCATCAGAAACATTTGAACCTACAGGTAAGGTAATTTCAGCTGTGGAATGAAAATTGTTACAATTATCATAATACTTTTTCAGTGAGTTAACATGATACACTGTCTGTTTCCTTCTTCTGTCAGGCGTATTGACAACATAGTTCAAATCACTTAATTTTGAATGCACAGTAAAGGGTCCACAATATCTCAAGGATAACGTATTGTTCAAATTAGGCACTAGCACAAGAACTTTGTCGCCTGGATTGAATGTTCGTTTACAAGAACTCTTATCATATAGTCCTTTCATTCTCACTTGGGCCTTTCTTAAGTTCTTGTGAGCCATTTCGCACACAGCTTTCAGTCGAACGTGAAAATCGTCAAAGTTTTCCACTGGATGATCACTGGTACCTGTCCAACGTTCGTGTATCAGCTTCAGGGGACCACGGACAGAATGTCCAAACACAAGTTGAAAAGGAGAGTAGCCTAAAGAGTCCTGGACACAGTCCCTCGCAGCGAAAATAATCCAAGGAACAGTCTCATCCCATTGGGTGTTACTGTTAGCGAATGTTCTTAGCATGGTTTTGAGGGTTTGGTGGAACCTCTCAAGTACGCCTTGAGACTGGGGGTGGTAGGCTGAGCTGGTGATGTGGGTAACGCCTAGCTTGGCTAGCGCTTCCTGAAAATGGTGACTGGTGAAGTTGCTGCCTTGATCTGTTTGCACGATTCTAGGTAATCCAAAGGTAGTGAAGAACCGGGTCATGGCTCTGACTACAGTCTTTGCCTTAATGTTCCGTAAGGGAATCGCCTCGGGAAAACGGGTACTTGAACACATAAAGGTAAGTAGGTACTCGTTGCCCGCCTTGGTTTTAGGCAAGGGACCTACACAGTCCATGACGATTTTAGAAAAGGGTTCTTCTAATACAGGAATCGGACTCAAAGGGGCCTTAGGAATTGTCTGGTTTGGCTTTCCGGCCAACTGACAGTTCGTGCAACTTTTGCAGTAACGCGACACATCATTTCTCATTTTGGGCCAAAAGAACAGTTCTTTGATCTTCGCCGTCGTTTTAGTGACTCCTGGGTGCGCTGACATTGGATGGTCATGTGCCAGTTTCAGTATTTCATGCCGATAAGGTGGAGGGACCCACAGCTGGTTTTTACCCAACCATGGTTCGGCTGGTGAGGCATTCACTGGTATAGAGCGACGAAAGAAGAGGCCGTTCTCGGAGAAATATTCCCCATCGTCAGATGATAGAGATTTTTCGACCATTGCTTTGAGTTTCGCGTCGACTTGTTGAGCTTTAAGGATGTCTTCCTGAGATATTCTCAGGGGTAAGCCCAGGCTTGTGTTTTCTGGAAGCATAGACTCCAGTTTGGGAGTCGAATTTCTTGACGATGATGGTAGGTGTGGTTCAGACGTGGTGTCAGCCAATTGTTTGGTCTGGCTTCTTGTCACCGCACATGCAGGATACAGTTCATTATCATTATCTGGAACTGTTGACAAAGGGTCTGAAACCGTACAGGGGTATACTTTGCTTCCCGCAAGGTCATTCCCTAGAAGTAGGTGTACTCCTGGGACAGGAATACTATCTATCACACCTAAAATGACCTCACCTTCGACGAGATGATGTTTCAGGGCAAACTTGTGTAGAGGGACGACAGTAGATTTTGTCCCCACTCCCTGGATAATGGAAATATTTCCGGTGTTCGTCTCTGGTGTAATGTCCATTGAACTTTTCAAAAGAAGTGATTGTGACGCTCCTGTGTCTCTTAGGACGGTGATATTCCGCTGAGACAACGGATCACCTGGTTTGCTAATGATAGCTTCGGCAATGAAAGATGAAAAGTCAACTTTTCTCGATCCCTCGAGATCGGTAGACTCGGAAGAAACTGGATGGTGGCGAGAACAGTCAAAATGTGACTGCACATAATGTGTGGAGACTTGACTACCTTCTTGCGGACACTTAGGGTTAGAGTCCTTTAGAATTCTAGAGTTCATAGTTGAACTGGCTGCTTGAGGGGATAAAGCATAGTGCGCAGAAGTACGCACCACCTCTCTGTTATATTGACGACGTTTGTAACAGTCCTTGACAAGATGACCAGGTCTTTTGCAGAACTGGCATACTGCTCGACGATAGAGAGTTGATCTTGGGTTCTCTCTGGACTGTGATGCCTTCAAGTGTTGGCCAACAGGAGGATTGCTGCCAAAAAGGGGAAGCACTGGGTTGAGGCGGTTTCCTGACACTGGTGGTTTCTTATGCACCAACATATATGTGTCAGCCGACTCAGCAGCCTTACGGATGTCAGTTATCTTGTTATCCAGTATGTGTAGTCGTATCTCTTCAGGCAGGGACGTTAGGAATTCTTCCCTTAGGATAAGTGACCTGAGTTTCTCAAACTCAGAAACTTCCTCAGAGTGTAGCCACTTTGAGAATATTTTCTCCTTTTCAAAGAGAAATTCCACATATGATTGAGTGGGTAACTTGCGGAGTGTTCGGAATTTTGTCCGATAGGCCTCGGGCGTCAATTCGTAGGCCTTCAAAATGGCAGTCTTGACCAAACTATAGTTATTTTGAACGTCGTGAGAGAGTGCCTGGGAGGTTTTTGCAGCTTTCCCAGTAAGGACCGAGCTCAATAAAGCAGTAATGGAAGTTTCGGGCCATTCACATGTCTTCGCTAAACTCTCAAATGAGTTAAAGAAAACGACCAAATCTGTTTCATCAAACTTAGGAACTAATTTCCCAAATTTGGCAATCACTTGCCCTACCGACAACTTTTTTGGGTCTACCAGAGAAGTGACATCACTAACTTGACCAAACTCTAATTCCAACCTCCTCTTATCTAAAGCAATTTTAGCCTCTAACTCCTGTTTCTCTAAAGCAACTTTCTCCTTCTCTAAAGCAACTTTCTCCTTCTCTAAAGCAATTCTAGCTTCTAATTCTACCTTCTCTAGAGGTTTCTCCTCGCGGAGTAACACACCAGCCAACAAACTTTCATCAAATACCCCTTCATTAATAAAATGAACAACAATTTTATCTCTCAACACCTCTGACTTCTGCGTAACAGAATAATCCAATTTCAATTCCTTAACAACACTAATCAAAACTTTTCTACTCAACTTTTCTACCTGCTCAAAAGTGGGATTAGCCAAAAAAGATTCCATAACACTAACTTTCAAAAACACAACAAGCCTAGATTCACTAAGTTAACACGGAGCGTTGGGCCGTGTACTTGACCTCTTCAATCTAGGACGTGACACGTCTGACTATTGACCTAGATACCTCTAGCTTGCGCGCGTTTCAATAACACGGCTTCACTGGATAGAAAAACAACTAAATCAAACTAAACTTAGTGTTTAACTGATATAACCAACAACTGGAACGACAGATTAAATCTCGGCGAGACCCCACTTTTGTAACGTTTACCTATCTATCAGCCAGATAGATGGTGAACGTCCCCGGATTCTTTTTTCGGGGTAATATGCAAATGACTTAAAGCCTAAATGGATGAACACTAATTCAACAACACACTAGGGCTCGATCTCGATGTCTAGGGAAAACTAGTGATACTATTGAAGTTAACACTCATCCAATCTGCATACAACCTTTAATAAGCGAACACAGTTGTGGCAGAACACAAGGTTAAACTAGATAAAATATTTAATTTATAAAATATCAAAACCCAACTTACAAAACGTAAGAAAAAGCACTATCACAGATTTCGACACTGTATAAAAAATATCCACAGGTCACACAACACTGTTATAGCTTCATGAATAACTTGGCGACAAGTAATATTATACTAGAAGACTAAAACAACTTAAGAAAGCATAGCACACACAGGACTTAAGCTCTCTCACGTTCAAATGGTCAGAATCTATTGCCGGACAAAATGGACGGCTTGGTCTTAATAGACTGTTTTATCAAGGTAGACTGCTACGTGTGGCGAGTGTGCGGTGCAGTTAAAGACTTATGCAACAGGGGAGGTTATCCTCAACTCATGTAGCCATTGGTTGGGATGGTCATCTGATCAGAATCAATCAATCAGATCTTAATGGAAAATTTCTTAGTCTTAGACACCCTTAATAAGACAGTGGAAAATTCCCGGTGGTTGCACCATCAGTCCATATAAGGTATTATACAATGTCAAAATAAAACATTACTGGACCTAAGTAGGTCACATCCGACATTCAATACCAGGAAGTTAATTAACGTACTAATTACAAATGAGCAATTATCATTTAGACAGGACGCTCTCAATTAACCAACCGACAGTCATCTTTCTTTTAAGTATTACACGACGCTGAGAACTTAACATTAAAATTAACTTCACGTATGTCAAAAATATATTTAAAAAAGAAACTTTTATTTGTGTAACTCTATTCCTAACCACTTGAATTAAAAAGAAAACAATTATTCTAGCCAATATTACTAATTTCCGGTAATATTTTTTGTTCAGTAAAAAAAAACATAAACCCTTAGCAAAGTATAACAACGTGTGGTTATTTCACAATTGTGAGATATTTCACATTTTTGGATGATTCACATTTCACAGTCTCGAAATTAATTTTGTCTATATAACCCCCCCCCCCCCCCCCCCCCCACACACACTTTTATGCAAAATCAAACACTACATACATCAATTTTGAACATAACTCAAATCAATATCTAAACGTTGGTCCCAAAATATTGTATAGGCTGCGCGAGATATAGACCAGGGAATACGAATCTAGCCTGAACCCAACCCTAACTATAGCATAAACCCTTACCGCAAACCCTTACCCATTGATGTGCCTGGGTTAGAAGTCTCAATTTCCATTATCGATTTGGTTGCGTCTGAGGGAAGAAATCAGCTTTAGTGAGTACAGAAAATGGCACGAGAGGGAGGGTGGGGGTTTGGGGGGGGGGGGGGTTGAAGTGGAGGGGGGGGAGACGTGTAGGGGGGAGAACACCATGTGGTTATGTAGAAACGCGAGTGTGAGGCCGAGTTGACAGACTTGTTATGAAATAAAATAGAACATTCCAGACATACACAAAAAAAAAAAAAAAAAAAAAACAACACACACACACAATAAAATCGGTCAAGGTCGCCCATTCATTACCAGCTCCACAGGAAGGAAAAGGGTCGCGAGGTCACGGTGAACTCACCCTGCGGTGAACGAGCGAATGTCACATTTTGTTTAGAAAAAAAAAAGACCGAGTTTAACGAGGTAAAAAAATAAAAATCTGTGAATAATGGGGTGGTTAGGGTAGAGCCGGGGTGTCAGGCAATCATTCGTGTTGATCCTAATCATTATATGTGTAGCTTAGTTTTAGTCATTATTTTTCTACGTGCTTGCTAGTGTTAATCCTTATGCTCATATGTGTTTGCTAGCTTTAATCCTTATGTTCATACCTATTTGATAGCGCTAACCTGTATGTTCATATGTGTTTGCTAGCGCTAATTCTTGTTCATATGTGTTTACCAGCGTTAATCCGTATGTTCATACGTGTTTCTTCTTCGTTTCCCGATTGTGCTCAAGACACATACGGCATATGCAGTAGAGTTATCTTCATATGTGTATACTCGCGTTAATCCTTATGTTCATACGTGTTTGATATCGTTAGTCCTGATCTGATTAACTTTGATCGTAATCGTAGTCGGTGTGAATGGGATTTCCTAGAAAAGCGAGCAAATAATTATAAAAGTAGGAGTAAAAACTTTTCAATTATATTTGCACTGTATAATGGGTAAAACATTACACTACAGTACTTGAAGGTCTATCTCGTAGAGGAAGTAGAGTTCATCTGTTTCTGTGGCCACAGTAGCTATTTAACTAATCACGTGTCTAGTAGAGGAAGTAGAGTTCATCTGTTTCTGCGGCTACCGTAGCTATTTAACTAATCACATGTCTAGTAGAGGAAGTAGAGTTCATCTGTTTCTGCGGCTACCGTAGCTATTTAATAAACCACACAAAAATCCCTTGTAACTTATCACATTTTGTGTGATAGATCACATTTCCACTGTTACATCCGCTGGTTTGATTTGAACCAGCAGTTTAAAACTGTGTTTACCCACCCACTCAACCCTCCGTCGTTTGACAAGTACCCAGTCTTCGCATCCAGCCACCACACTCTTTAGACGCCACTCTGGCTTCATTCAACATAGCAGGGGCGTTGCCGGAAGTGAGTAGGTGTGTGTGGGGAAGGGGTGGGGGGGGTAAAACATCATAGATTATCTAGCACTAAATTAGTTTTAAAAAATGTAACTTAAGGGTTAACATACAGAAGTGTTTTTTAAAAAAAAATCTCCATCAATTTCAACATCAGTTGGCAGCGTCGCTGTAACATCTGAAAATAACACCATTGGATCAACGCGGTGTCGCCCTACTGCATTATTTCAGTGTTACACCATAGGGGTGTACTGGACGGCCGGTCTACTGGGAAAGATCCAGGCGGGCCCCTAGGTAAAACAAATCCTGGTGGGCCCCCTATGTAAAAAATACATCCACGTGGGACCCCCTGAAACACTGCTGTACTAAGTCTATTCGTGATTTTATTATAAAAAAAAAGTTTTAAAAAATATGTCGCGTGAATTTTAATCAAGCTGAATGGAAAAAATGCACAATGAAAAAATTTAGACCCGGGGTAGGGGTCCCCTTTTAAAATTTCCCGAACCTCTTAGACACTGCCAGTTCACCACTGTACGCCACTACTTTAAACACAACATAGTGGGCCAATAACTATGGGGGGAGTCGTTCACTTGGATTCTTAACTATGTCGTAAAAATAAAACGAGGCTAATCAGGGATTCCTAAACTTTATTTTAAAGTCTTTTAGTAAACATGTTTGCAGACTGCTTTCTAGTTACTGTGTATGTACTGCACAAAATTAGATTCCTGTTCTAATTTTATAAACAATTTTAAAGTGATAATTGCCGACATCTTATAAACTGACGTTCTGGTGTGTCCTTATATATAAAGTGATGTTCTAATGATCTAAATCAATAGTCGACATCTTTGAATTGGAATTGAGACGTCCAACAACTTTGATATTTGGTGTTTTAAAATGGCCTGACTGATTGTGGCATAAGGTGTGAAGATTACCTAATTAGGTTAATGAATAACCGCCGGCGTCAGCGGTAGTCCCTACGATGGCTTGTGTGGATGGGGGGAAAAAATCTCATTAGGGGAGGATATTAAATATCCTGATGGTGGGGGTGGGGGGGGGGGGGGAAATGTATAAATTATTCTGTAATAATGTACCAAGGCAAAGGTGAGGGGGGGGGAGGAGTGTATAAATTATTCGGTAACAGTGTATGGAGAAAAAGTACAGTGACACTATTTTTATAGAGGACTCGCACAGCTTCACAATCTTCACACATCTTCACATGTCTTCAAACATCTTCACACATCTTCACACATCCTCACACATCCTCACACATCTTCATACATCTTCACATGTCTTCACACATCTTCACATGTCTTCAAACATCTTCACACTTCTTACACATCCTCACACATCCTCATACATTTTCTCACATCCTCATACATCTTCACACATCTTACACACCTTCACACACCTTCACACATCTTCACACATCTTCACACATCTCACACACCTTCACACATCTTCACACACCTTCACACACCTTCACACATCTTCTCACATCTTCACACATCTCACACATCTTCTCACATCTTCACACATCCTCACACATCTTCACACATTGAACGCGAGGCAATGCCTCACACACTAGGTGATGAGAAGGCCAATGCCACGAATTAGTTCTGTCAGTCTGTAGACACGATTGTGCCGTGTCACCGTGACGTCAGCTAACCGGATGTCGTGACACGTTTGTCAGTAGCGAGGGATCCGCAACCACCGTCACGTGTTTATGTGTCGCTGTGGTCTGTGTGTGTGTATGTGTGTCTGACAGTGTCTGTGTGTGTATCTGTGTATATCTGTATGTGTGTGTGCCTGTCTCTATGTGTATGTCTGTGTGTGTCTCTGTGTGTGTCTGTGTGTGTGTGTCTATATTTCTATGTGTGTCTATATGTGACTGTGTCTGTGTGTGTCTGTGTGCGTCTGCGTGTGTCTGTGTGTGTCTGTGTGGGTGTCGCTATGTATGTGTGTCTATATGCGTGTGTGTCTGTGTGTGTCTATGTGTGTCTGTGTCTCACAGTGTCTGCTGCTAATGGTGTCGGTGTCTCATGTCTGAAAGAATGCCAGTTCCTGGAAGCCACAGGATCGGCTACCGCCCACAATTTGTGACGCTACACACTTCAAATCAAAACTACTTTCAAAAGTTCTCTTTCTATTTAATATTATTTCGTAGACTTTTTATGGATCGAAAATAAACCGGGAGTGATCTCCCCTAAACTTTCTCGAATATTCTTATATAAAATAACAGGGGATGGGAACTCGGGCTATAGGCATGATTTTTAATCCATTTTAAATACTTAAAGTTTTAAAAATAGAATAAAATCTCGTAGACAAATTAATTGCACACCAAGTGAACGCGAAATAAAAAAGCGCATAATAGTGCGCAATATTATTATTACTTTTAAAATTTACATTAGTTTTTTGAGAAATCGGAAGTAGCGTAAAGTACTACTTCCAGTCAACGGAAATGACTCAAAATTTAATAGAAGGTAGAGAATTAGATCTTTTACTTACGTATGAAATTTCATTTATCTATCTGAAATAGTACTCAAGTTATAGGCTTTTGAAAAATTCAAAGTAGGAAAAGTACCACTTCCGGTTATCGGAAATCGCTCAAAAGTTGATACGGATCTACGATTTTGATTAAATACTTATATATGAAATTTCATCAACCTAGCTGTAACGGTACTCAAGTTATCGTGTTTACACACGGACACACACACACACACACACACACACACACACACACACACACACACACACACACACACACACACACACAGACACACAGACATACGGACAAGATTGCAAAATTATGTTTTTCCGTATCAGTGAGATGCAAAACGTCGAGATTTGCAAAAATCTCGATTTTTTTTTTTGCACGATTACAAGACTTTCTCTATACTTCGTATATACGAGAAAGTAAAAAAGGGGGGTGGGGGTGGGGGTAATTGATAGGGGAGAGGCCTATCCGACTTATTTTAATTTTATTTTTGGTTTTACGTAAATCATTACCTTTGTTTCTTCTAACATCGCTTAGAGTTCGTTTTTCTTAAAAATCGAACTTAGCTATTTGTTTCGGATTTCGTTGGCTGCCTCGGATTTCGCCGACTTGAAATGGCCTAACAACTAGGACGCGGAATCAATTGAGATTTGGCCAAGTTCGAGTGTATGGGAGATTTACTGGAGGTTTTAGCTGACCATACTAATTAACGCATTGTAATGGCTAATTAATTTGAGCGAGAATATTGTCTAGTTGGAAGAGGCAGTGAATGCCTAACGCCAAAATTGACATGTAGGCCTATATTTAATAGAGCCCCATTCCCTTTCCTATATTACACCAGCGATATTGTTTACTTATTGTACTAGCTTTACATTGGCTTGAGCCCCGCCCACTTCCCTATTTACGATAACGACCACGTCTTAACCAAAGTGCCAGTATGTTGTCTCTTGTATTTAAAAAAAACCGACTACAAAGCTTTAAAGTTTGATTTAAAGATGTTTTTTTTTTTTTTAGTTTAAATTTAAAAATAAAAAGGGGTAATTGAAAAACTTCAAATATCATGTTTTTAAAATGTTTAATTTCAAAATATTGAAATTTAAATCTTGTATTTAAATAAACCTGGAGTGATCTCCCCTAAACTTTCTCGAATATTCTTATATAAAATAACAGGGGATGGAAACTCGGGCTATAGACATGATTTTTAATCCATTTTAAATACTTAAAGTTTTAAAAATAGAATAAAATCTCGTAGACAAATTAATTGCACACCAAGTGAACGCAAATAAAAAAAGCGCATAATAGTGCGCAATATTATTAGTACTTTTAAAATTTACATTAGTTTTTTGAGAAATCGGAAGTAGCGTAAATTACTACTTCCAGTCAACGGAAATTACTCAAAATTTAACAGAAGGTAGAGAATTAGATCTCTTACTTACATGTGAAATTTCATTTATCTATCTGAAATAGTACTCAAGTTATAGGCTTTTAAAAAATTCAAAGTAGGAAAAGTACCACTTCCGGTTATCGGAAATCGCTCAAAAGTTGATACGGATCTACGATTTTGATAAAATACTTATATATGAAATTTCATCAACCTAGCTGTAACGGTACTCAAGTTATCGTGTTTACACACAGACACACACACACACAGACATACGGACAAGATTGCAAAATTATGTTTTTCCGTATCAGTGAGGTGTAAAACGTCGAGATTTGTAAAAATCTCGATTTTTTTTTTGCACGATTACAATACTTTCTCTATACTACGTATATACGAGAAAGTAAAAACAAATGTAAATAAACCGGGAGTGATCTCCCCTAAACTTTCTCGAATATTCTTATATAAAATAACAGGGGATGGGAACTCGGGCTATAGACTTCTAGACATGATTTTTAATCCATTTTAAATACTTAAAGTTTTAAAAATAGAATAAAATCTCGTAGACAAATTAATTGCACACCAAGTGAACGCGAATAAAAAAGCGCATAATAGTGCGCAATATTATTAGTACTTTATAAATTTACATTAGTTTTTTGAGAAATCGGAAGTAGCGTAAATTACTACTTCCGGTCAACGGAAATTACTCAAAATTTAACAGAAGGTAGAGAATTAGATCTTTTACTTACAAGTGAAATTTAATTTATCTATCTGAAATAGTACTCAAGTTATAGGCTTTTGAAAAATTCAAAGTAGAAAAAGTACCACTTCCGGTTGTCGGAAATCGCTCAAAAGTTGATACGGATCTACGATTTTGATAAAATACTTATATATGAAATTTCATCAACCTAGCTGTAACGGTACTCAAGTTATCGTGTTTACACACGGACACACACACACACAGACACACACACACACAGACACACAGACATACGGACAAGATTGCAAAATTATGTTTTTCCGTATCAGTGAGATGCAAAACGTCGAGATTTGCAAAAATCTCGATTTTTTTTTTTTGCACGATTACAAGACTTTCTCTATACTTCGTATATACGAGAAAGTAAAAAAAACACAAAACAACAACAATAACAATGGGTTTTGGCGACGGAGGTGCTGTAAACAGCGAGGGTTCCTGTAAAAAATAACAACAATTCTTGATCGGGAAGTTGAAAAAAAGGGGGAGGAGTGTCACATTCGTGTCACCCCAAGATAGTTGGAAAGGGGGGGGGGGGGTTGGGAGGGGAGTAATAAAATAGAAGACGGAAACTTCACCATCAGGTCACCGTGACATTATTGCTGTCGTCTGACCTGACCTGACACTGACACTGTGCTAAACACATCCGGGTCACATTCACTGGTCACACTATCCGGCCACCGCGACCCGCCGGTTTCCTGGTAAGCCGGTCATCTCTTCCGGTCGCATCGACCGGACACCTTGAGAGAACAAGACGATCGCCTCGAAACCCATCACCTAACACGCGCAGAAACAATTGAAATTTAAAAAATTATTCTATTAAATTCGCGTTCGGTGAGTTTTCGAGCAAGTGCAAAATACCATTTGAGACTTTAGGAGTAGACTGGCCAGCTGAAGTAGAGTGGAGCTGAATCGTTTCTATATTTAATGATTAACATTTTCAATTTGCGCGGAGATAAATGGTGAGGTTAAACAGAAGATGGTAGAGATAATGCTTATGTGGATGATAATGACGACGATGAGGATGATAACGAAGAAAAAGATGGTGTGGATAATGGTGTTGATGATGATAGTATTTATGATGTAGATGATGGTGATAATGATTAAAATGAAAATTGTGATGATAATTCAAAATGTACATGATAATATAAATAATAATAATAATAATAATAACACAAAGAATAATGATACTGTCGTAGAAAAATAATGATACATAAAAATTGTTTGAAAAGTTCAAATATTTAATAAATTATTTTATTTTAAAACTAAATATCAAACCATCGAGACAACTAAACATCAACCCATGGAGACAACAAACCATCGAAACAACAAAACATCAAACCATCGAAACAACAAAACATCAAATAAACGAGACAACTAACACATTAAATCATCAAACCATTGAGAAAAAACCCCGAACCATCGAGGCATCAAAATTTCAAATCATCGAGACATCAAACCATCAACCATTGAGACAACTAAACATCAAACCATCGAGGCATCAAAACATCAAACATTGAGACAACTAAATATCGAACCATCCAGACATCAAAACATCAACCATTGAGACAACTAAACATCGAACCATCAAACCATCAAAACATCAAACCATCAACCATTGAGACAACTAACCATCAAACCATCGAGACATCAAACCATCAACCATCTGGTGTCGATGCGTGCAGTGTGAAATTAAAAGAGCAGTGACTCACTGAAATAACGCGCGGATGTACGAGACATCTGCCGTCCTGAATGTAATGAAACACAATCGGTGATCGCAGCGATATCAAACTGGTGGGCACAGGTGTCGTTTGACATGAGAATACAGGAGCAATGTTGCAAGTTAGGGTTGGTTAATGATCCTGGTGCAACGTTTGAGAAATGTTGCAAGTTAGGGTTGGTGAATGGTCCTGGTGCATCATTTGACGAATGTTGTAAGTTGGGTTTGGTTAATGGTCCTGGTGCAACGTTTGACGAATGTTGCAAGTTAGGGTTGGTTAATGGGTTGGTGCAACGTTTGAGGAATGTTGCAAGTTGGGATTGGTTAATGGGTTGATGCTAGTCTAACATTTGACGAATGTTGTAAGTTGTGTTTCGTTAATGGGTTGGTGCTAGTCTAACATCTGACGAATGTTGCAAGTTGTGTTTTGTTAACGAAACGCTGTCATTTAAAAAAACACAGATATGTGTTACTATATGTTATATGTTGTTTCCATATCTGTTAGCTGATCTCATATGATCATATGTCATAAGCTTTTGACTTCAATGAAGGCTGGACACTGTTCGTTATTATGCTGGTTAGTGTGTTTGTTACTATGTTCAATTAATCAGATAGCCACATCATCCTCTAGCTAGATCTCTTATCAGAACATCTGACAACCCTAACTCAGGTTCATTAAGTCAACTCTCAGCTTCATTAAGTCGATTCTAGTCCAACTTCATTAACTTTCAATTTCATTGAGTCAATTCTAAGCGTGTTTAATTCTTAGCTTCATTAAGTCAACTCTCATGTTCATTAAGTCAACTCTAGCCCAAGTTCGTTAAGTCAACTCTAGCCCAAGTTCGTTAAGTCAACATTAAGTCAGCTAAAGCTCAACTTCACTAACTCTCAGCTTCATTGAGTCAACTCTGACTCAATCACAAATCAACTCACTCAAGTATCTACCCACTGTTCTTCAAACAGTTTGAAGAACAGTGGATAGACACAGTTGTAAAAATGTTGGAGAGACACCTCCTGCTGTGTTACTAAATCTACGTATTTTATTAATATATGATTTTATCCAATCCAAGTATTATCTCGTAGGTTTAACGATCCCATGATCCCCTAACTTTAATGTAAAACTCTTCAAATCGTGATATCACTCACCGGATCACATCTACTGTAAGACTTCTTTTAGCCCAGCCAACCCAAGTGTCATATCTTTAGGGCTTCTGATCCTTCTAGAACACAATATATCTGGACGTCAGGTGACGGTTAAGAGACGTTTTATAGACGTCATAGAAGGTCCAAATGAGTTTAAGAGAAGTCATAGAGAGGTCTATGGGACGGCGTGGCCTAAGCGGTAGAGCTCTAGGCTGCTAACCCGAAAGTCTCGAGTTCGAATCCGGGTCCAAATTAGATGAATGTACCTGAGTCCACCCAGCTCTTATGGGTACCTAACTCATGTTAGGGGTAGTAAAGAAGGCTGGGCCAAGTGCTGATCACACCATTTCTCAACTCTACTTCATCTGCCCAATGGATCGCTAGGTCTAAAGAAGATTCTTTAGAGGTCAAAATGACGTTTAAGAGCCCCCCCCCCCCCCCCAAGAGGCACACAAACTCACATGATAGTTCCAGAGAAAGACCCCTGATGCGTGTTCGCAGATGTCTAAGGCATTATGCTATACTCTACTGCTTCTGCCCTTATCATCTATATATACTTTATATAATTTAGCTCAAAAAATGTGATACTAACTTTGTCTTAGGCGCACTTAAATTGTACAGTCAGTGCCGGCGCCAGGTTATTTAGCGCCCTAGGCAAAACTTATTAAAACGCCCCCTTTCACACAAATTAATTACTAAAACATATATACCAGAAAATAATCAATTAAAAGTGACATATTAATTTATTATCAATTGCATACACGTTATAAGCTAACATGAAAATCAAATTTTACTTGCCTACTTCGTCTCAATTCCTGTTAGCAAGCATAATCATATGTTATTGAAATTGTTGCTAAGTGCACGTGTCTACTTTGTACATTACGGCATAGCCCCCCCCCCCCCCCCGTCCCCCCGTCCCTCCCCCCGTGGAAATTGTAAGCGCTTCCCTTCCTTCCCGGGAGAAAAAAAAGTCTGGGAAAAAAAAAAACACTGCATCAAAAAATGTTCTTGTAGTGTTGGGCTCCCTGCAGTTCTCCCAAGGTGAGTTCCAAAACGGAACTTACCTGTTTTACGCTTGACTGTCTTTAGTTATAATTGTAAAATGTCTATATTGTGTGATTATGTAACGATTTTTTGGTTTATGAAAAATAAAAGGTTATAAATAATATAGATTTCAGCCTAAAATTGTTATATATGAATCCTTTAGGAGAGGGTGAAAAATATGAAAAGACAATCAATTGTTTCTTAATTTACCACTATATGTCTACTAACATTAAGTATTGCAATCTATAACGGCTATTGAAGTATTTGTTTTTCAATTTGATACTGCTAAAAAAACCTACCAAACTATTTTGTTTAGAACGTAAGCTCTATATACTTTTTACAATGGCAAATAATAACTTAAAGTTGTATTTATATGTAAGCGGTCAACCTAAAGTGCAGGAATTTGAAATGAATGTAAAGTTAAGCAACAAATTATCTCCCATTTGAAAATCCAAACAACAAAATTTTACTCAAGGGAAATAACTTTCACAAAAATAGCTTATTTAACCAAGTGTAACCAAGACATGCTTAAAATTCACAATAAAACGCTGTAAATTTCATTATGTTATAATTATATTAAAATCGTTTATATTAGCTATGTAATCTTGTGAAAACAATATATTTTACCAATTGATTACTTAACTGTAGGTTTTGTTTGAAAGTCTAAAAGCGATAGTGTTATTACAACATACTTCCATTCAAGTTCGACGACACTCTTTTCATTACTGCGCGTACTAATATGTCAATTTGTTTAAAATTTTGGATCCCTTAAATAAAGGGACGCCTTTCAAATAATCAAAGACGGGTAACTGTGTTAGACGTTGCTATAATTATTGATTAACTATAAAAAGATTATAATTTGAAAAAACAAAGTTTCTGATTAGTTATAAATTCAATCCTATTTAATATTATATAGTAATATTTTTTGACTAGAGAACGTCTACATTTCTTAGTAGTGTGTTCCGTACTGAATTGAAATCATCTAACTTACGATAAACTCGACTACTCGATATACTCTACTACATTCACAACACATATCAAACTTCGATACCTAAACATAACTAGACTCGATGCTCCAGAACTACGACACCAACTCGTTTAACTTCACCAAGCTCTACAAACGGTACTCCCAACCAACAACGATTACACTGGACCTACTACTACACTTTAACAGTCAATATAGTTCGATACCTTAATACCACAAGAATCAATACTCCCGAACTCCAGAACTACGATACTTTATCACCTGCATTATCATTTCTCTATTGCTAATCAGATTCCACTAGACCTTCAACTACACGACAACAGTCAAATAAAAAATACGAAACTTTAACACTTCGATACTTTATACCTACGAAGCCATATCAACAACAGCCTTCAGCCGTTACTCCCAAATCTAAACGATTCATCAAAACTTACCAAACATGTACAATACTTTGAACACCCCGTCATTACAAAACTCTGTACACCAGGACAGATTTTTAATTCAAAGTCAGAGAAGGCGAGACTTACAAGCCCTATTCAAATTTAAAAAATCGTTTGAAATTTAAATAACGAACTTATTTAATCGTTTTCTACATCAATTATGTGACACCAAATTAAAAAGGCAAAGTGACTTGTAAAAAGCGCCCCGACCTTTCCAAATTAGGGATGTGGGGTTACAACTTACATTTTCACCATCGCAAATAAATATAGGCCTATCTGGTCCTAATTTTGGGGTGGGGGTGCAAAATTGATAGCTCGTCCTGGGTTCTACCAATAGATCGCTACTCCTTTATAAAAGTTATTAATTATGAGGTACTTTTTCATAATAGCGATTAAACATTTTGCGCCCCCCTAGGGATGGCGCCCTAGGCGACCGTCTAGTTCGCCTTATAGGTAGCGCCGACCCTGTGGGCAGTTTTAAAGAGCGTTTTAAGATACGGATTTAAATTAGTGTTGTTTTTTTTAAGATACCAAAATGGTGAGATACGGCTGTTTACATTTAACCTAGCAGTTGCTCTAGAGATTCATTTCATTGTGTGATTTAAAAAAAAAAAATCCAACACAAAACTAAAACATAGTTTGGGAACATCTAGATCATTGAATTAAAAAAAAATAATAATCCGAAAACAAAATTAATAGTATTTATAAAGGGAAGATACTCTAAGGTTTCAAAAATACGAGTAATCGGCCTTGTACTTTTAGGAGACCCCCATGGTGAGCCTTCAGTCATAAACAGACTTCATTCATACAACCACCTCAAAAATATTTAAATAACCATTAGGTTTTAAAGTACACGTACAATGTCTAGGATCCATTGAAAAAAAAAAGATGTTTTTAATAATAATACAAATTAAAACCGACTACGCCCGTTGTATAGTTTAACATTGAAAAAAAAAACTAATGCGATTCAATAGTGAAGTATTTGGTCCGCACGTCAGCTTATAAAACAGCGGAGATGGAGATTTTAATTTATATTAATTATTATTGATTGTAAATATAATCACGTGTTACTTGTTTTCGAAAAAGAAAGCGGACTTTGCGGTAAACTATAAGCACATGCTCTTAGTTGTAATTGACGTCATCAGTTTCTGCGTTAGATATATTTAGAATTTTTACTTCCCGTTTTAACTTATTCCGTTTCATATGCGTGTTATTTTTCTTTTGCTTGTATAACTTCCGTTATTCTGGCCTTAACCTTTTGACCTGGCTCTACCACTTAACCTTGGCATAGCCTTGTATCTGAATCTAACCCTGACTCTAAGCGTGACCCTAACTCTGAAAGCGATACCGACAGGTCACTAAACTATGTCCGACATGTCAGTGATCTACCATAGTGTTAGAGTCAGGATTAACTTTTTTAACTTTGTTTTTTGTGTTAATCCCCAGAGACGTAGCGACCCTTCCCGGCGCATGGGGACAAACTTTCGATTTCCCCCCCCCCCCTCGAACTTTTCATTTGCACCCCCCCTCAAACTTTCAATTTGGCGCCCCCCCCTTAGGTCGGCGCCCGGGGACATATTCCCCCCCCCCACCCCCTCGCTACACCTCTGTTAATCCCTTACTGCCACCTTCTTCAGTATTTGGTAGTGTTCATCTCTACAGAGTTTCTTTCAGTCATCTCCCCCCCCTTTAACAAAGCACCCCCTCCACCCCCTCCCCCGAACGAAATATAATTTATATATAAAATATATACATTTACCAGTGCCCGCTCCCCCCCCCCCCCCCGGAAATTTTAATCCACCCCCCAAGAGAGTATCAAGTGCCCCCCCCCCCCCCCCACACCACCCCTACTCTACAAACCATACTTAACCCGCATTAGATCCGACATTGTAGACACATTTTTATAAAAAATGCTCCCTGTTGAGTGGTACTTAACGTTCTATTTTAAATGATTAGCCAGACATAATTAGGATTAAATGTAAGTTCTACCTATGAAGTTTCATCCCGTGAGTGTAGCACGGACACTGGGACTAAATGATGTTGACAACGTGAAACATGAATCATTGGGAACCAGCTGGTCTAGTCAATGATAGACATGACGTTTAGAAGGACAGGTTTATCGGTAGGTTTATAGGGCACGATGGCAGGTTTTACTGAAGGTTTTTGAATATGTATTAGGGCAGGTTTTTAAATAGGTTTGGCGCAGGTTTTGTGAAGGTTTTTGTGGCAGATTTTTTAATATGTTTTAGGGCAGGTTTAAGTAGAGGTTTATGACAGTACTTTAATAGGTTTTAGGGCAGGTTTAAGTAGAGGTTTTATAACAGTACTTGAATAGGTTTAGGGCAGGTTTAAGTAGAGGTTTTATGACAGTACTTGAATAGGTTTTAGGGCAGGTTTAAGTAGAGGTTTTATGATAGTACTTGAATAAGTTTGAGAAGGGGGAAGGGGGAGGGGCGGAGGTTGAAGGCAGATCTTTAAACGAAGATTTAGGATTAAAAAATGAGTAAGTTTAAGGACAGGTTCTAGTGTTGGTTTTGTGAATTAGTTTCTGTGAGCTGGTTTTAAGTTTTCATGTTATAGGCCTACCTGGTGAGGTGGGGGGTGGGGGGGGGGGGGTGGGGGAGGCGGGGCGTATTACGACAATTGAGATGGTTGGAGAGGAATCACTAACAGGTAGAGATGCCAGGTTTCGAACTCGTGATATGGAAGTCTGTTAGTCCTTTTTGTTGATCGTCGACTTTCAGTGTCGTTCAATAAAAAGATTTTACGTTGGAGTTTTAAAAGTGTCTTGTTTTTTACATTCAACATTTTCAAATGTATAATCTAAATGATTTCTTTATACTGCGAACTCACGTCAAATTATCTTCTTGAAATTAATTAATATGAGTAATTTTCAATTGGAGCGAAATAACGAATTAAAAAGTTAATTTCCAAGAATAGTTTCCGCGCAAATGACTTTCTCGCGAAAAAAAATTTCTCACATTCTTCGAGCGAAACTTGTGTCAATTGAGATCGTGACCACTTCCGGTTTTATAACCCGTACCTCACCGTAAGCTAGTTTAAAAAATCGAAAGTACAAAGATATCCGGTTTGAATTTTTAAACTACCGTGTTTTTATAACAGTTTTTACCCAATAGAAAACTTAGTACGTCGTTAATGCTTTAGTTCGTGAAGTGCTTGCTTTGTTTTCTAATCCTGGGAACCCGGAAATCATGTTTAATTAGTGCTATTGGCTTAGCCGTATCGTATTATTGTTTCTAAATAATTATCAAAGGTATTTCGTGGTATGGGTAATTTTCTGTTCGCGGGATAACGACAATATAAAGCCATATATATTTGTTTGATATTTCAAGACATCCCCCCCCCCCCCCGTCTAACTTGCCAAAGGGACTTTTGTTCTAGATATACTGGGTGTAGGTTTGTGTATGTTCAGAGTGGGGGTGGGGGTGGGGTGTATGTTCAGAGTGGGGGTGGGGACGGTGATAGATGAAATCAGTAATGTGTGTGCGTTGACGAGAGGTGCTTGTGTGTGTGAGTGTGTGTGGATGTGGTGTGTATAAGTTTGTGTGGATGTGTCGGCAGGGATGAGTGTGGATGTGGGTGTGTGGGTGAGATAAGGGTGTGACCTCTTTTAGGTGGGGGGGGGGGTGCTAATTGTACAAAGGCCGAGGAGTTAACTTTCAAATGTTAAATTTCTTAATCATAAAAACAAATATTTAAAAACTTTATAATAATCAACTTATAAATGCAAAGAAAGGAAGAACACACAACACATTTTTCCCTTTATAAAAAAAAGTGCTAGTCGATAATTGAGAGACCAGTGATTTCACTAAAA
Source organism: Physella acuta (assembly GCF_028476545.2). Taxonomy (NCBI): domain Eukaryota; kingdom Metazoa; phylum Mollusca; class Gastropoda; family Physidae; genus Physella; species Physella acuta. The sequence continues at coordinate 29,445 of NW_026732230.1, read as the reverse complement.
AATTGTGTTACTAGTTTTTGTAGTGCTTTTAGAGGCTTCTTATAATGATTCCGAGGCTTTTTAAATTTACTTTCTATTATTGTGTTTTGTAATTAGAAGTTTAAAAAAAAAATTCTAATCCGATAATAAAACTTAAGTTTAAAAAAAATAAATTATATCCTATTTTATATTTTGAATTCTATTCCTAATGAAGTCAACACCAAAAAACATGTGCATTAAAACACGATCAGTGGCGTGAAATCAGTAACTGTAAGAGACAGTTATCTTCCCTTTGTTATCATCAGTTGTCGGCCTTGATGCGTGAAAACATCAGTGAACACAGCTCACCGCAGTCACATGGATGCTAATAATTAATCTTGTTATCTCCCTTTTTATTATTTAATAAAGAAATCTTTAAATTAGTGTTTAATTATTAATTTAATATCCAATTAGATAAATAATTCGATAGTCTTGCGTTGTTAGCGGGGATAATTTATCTGGAACAAAATCGCCGCATTGAATTGAGTTACAAGTTTCGACCACAAACCCACCCACCCACACACAGAGAGACAGACATTTTGACCTGAGTAAAAGTTCGTTAAAATTAACCTACTACTTTTCATAAAAAGTTGTAATAGTGCATAAGGAGGAGTAAATGGGGCGTGGTTTTGTGGGGAGGCTGGTGTCTGTCATTGTATGGGGTAGGCGCCGTGTACATTTTGTGGGGAGGGCGCCGTGTACATTTTGTGGGGAGGGCGACGTGTACATTTTGTGGGGAGGGCGCCGTGTACATTTTGTGGGGAGGGCGACGTGTACATTTTGTGGGGAGGGCGACGTGTACATTTTGTGGGGAGGGCGCCGTGTACATTTTGTGGGGAGGGCGACGTGTACATTTTGTGGGGAGGGCGCCGTGTACATTTCGTGGAAGTGGGCGCCGTGTACATTTTGTGGGGAGGGCGCCGTGTACATTTTGTGGGGAGGGCGCCGTGTACATTTCGTGGAAGTGGGAGCCGTGTACATTTCGTGGGAGAGGGCGTCGTGTACATTTTGTAACGACGTGTGAAAATAGAGAGTTGGGGGAGAGGGGAAATGGGCAGTCTGATGAAAAACAAACAAACCCGACGTCAGTTTTGAATGCTCTCTCCACAGAGAACTGTTTTTGTTTTGTTTTGAGTGAGCTATTGTTGTCAGCAATACAACTTTCGTTACAACATAGCGTCAGTCTTTTCTTTGTATCAGACATGACATTAATTCTACCCCATGTTCGTATATAAAAGCACTCTATGACCCAAATTCCACCCCCCCCCTAACCCTTAATACGGTATAGGCTAGGCTTAGAGTCCGCTCCACTCGAAGAACGCCTAAGAGGTTACGACCAAGAGGTTACGACGGGCGTGAACTGTGTTTACAACATGTCAAGTTCAGTCGAGTGGAACGGTGTTCAGGTGTAACAGGTGGGGAGGAGAGAAACAAACAAACAAATAAACAAACCAACACAAAAAACAGGTTATACCTGTCAGGAAAAGTATTAAACAGAAGGACCAATACACAAACACACAAACAAACAAACAAACAAACAATTACACTAATGATAAAGTTAACAGACACACCAGTAAACAAATAGTGACTAAATAGTCATATCTGTAAAGAAATTAATAAACAGACGGGTCAATAAACAAATAAACAATTAGTTACATCAATAAACTATAAGTCTCAAATATAAATAAATAAAAACAACAACAATAACATCAGTAAAAATTGAACAAACAGCCGGAGAAATAAACAAATATTCACATCGATAAGCACATACACATGAATATGTAGCCACATTTCTAAAACAAGTAGGCAGACAAACAGATATGTACATAAACAAGCAGATACTAAAATTAAAATAGAAACACAAATTAAAACAAAGACATTTTAGTGAAACAAAAGTACAATCCCAATAATCAAACTTCCACAGTCCAATGAAGTACATCGAGGTGGCGTAGAAAGGATTTCATCATGTTGTTGTTTGTTTTCTTTCTGTACGTACAGGAAGGTCGATAAGAATTGGTAAAGAATGGCGTGTATAAACATGGTTAAAGGATATTTGTTTTCTATTTCTTGGGGGTGTGTTTGGGGTGGGGGGGAAGGGGGCTGATCCGACGAGATGAATGAAAGAATCACTGGTAGAGAACGGCATGCGGCACACCATTGCCAACACGAGAAAGTTGGGATTAAATGAATGACGGGTGTGTGTGTGTGGTGGGGTGGGGAGGGGGGGTAAGTTGTAGCGCCCCTTCCCCCCAATACCCACCTGTCTATACCACTGACAAAGTATCTAACCCTAACTTTGAACTCGATAATAAAATACACGCACATAATGTACTTGTAGATTAGCCGGGTCTACTTGTACGCGCTGGATCCCGTCACCTATAGCGATCTTTTGCTAAACAGCTACCGTACCTTTAATCTAAACCTAAACCTAAACCCATCCACCAACCGAACCACATCCAAAGCAGCACTACGTTCGCTTTACAATCAATCATTAAAACAACAACAACAGCAGCATAGTTTTAAAACCTTCACACGTTTGTTATTATTTGCAACCCCCACCCCCCCTACCCGCCTTTCAAGTGCCCCCCCCCCCTCCCTCATAATTCCTATAGAGCAGTAACCACTTACACCCCGCCTCCCTCTCCTAATCTCTTATCTGGCTACTTCCGGTAGTAGATTTACCTATTATTATTGTTAATGGCTGCTACTCCACCCCCTCCCCCCACCTCGACATATCAATGACTGCCCCCCCCCCCACCTCGACATATCACTGACTCCCCCCCCCCCTTCCCCCACCGCGACATATCACTAAATGTTCCCACTCTAGCAGCTCTGCGCTCTATTATCATCCATTAAATACACCGGAAGCGTGGCCTACTTTTTTTTTCGAGTCTTCCTGTGTATTGTTACTATGGCATAAAGGCTCGATTGTTGATATCTGTGTGACGCTATGCGTCTGCGCATGCCCACAATCCAACCCCTTCCCCCCTCCGCATTCTCCTACCCTTGGCCTCCATTACTCCATTTCAACTCTCTTCTTCAAAATATCCTACCAGTTATAATTGTTTATAAAGTAACATCGGAAATACTCCCCCCCCCCCCTTCGGTTTTAAGCCGTCGAGGTTAGTTTTAGCCATGCACTTTCAATGACAGTCGCTCAATCTCATAACATTGAAAATGACCAAGTTTAAAAAAAAAAATTAACTCCTCCCCCCCCCCCCTAACGATTGTTTTCGGGGTTTGTGTTTACCAATGTGTTCGTCTGTCCGTACTCCCGACCTCTGCTGGACGTCTTGATTGCGCTACGTTATTAGGTGACTTTGGTTAATTAGTTAGTAGTCGAGATACGAGTAACACCGAGGGACGTAAATTAAATCCTAAATAATCTGTATTAATGTTAAATGGACGATGTTGGGGGGGGGGGGGGGGGGGAAGGGAATAGAGAAGAAGAGCGTACTTTAATTATTTTTTTTTACCGCAAGAGATAATTAGATTATCAGATGATTAATTACTTAATTGTAATTATGCACTTTAAATTTAGCTGTCTTAACGTATTATTTTTATCCTCATTAATACGTAATAAAAATCTGTTGAGGGGAAGGCGTGGAAATGTGTGTGTGTGGGGGGGGGGGGGGGGTCTAAAATTCTTTTCAATGCTTAATAACAAACAAAACTTCTTTATTTTTATTTTAAAGTGTGCGTTTTCTTATTTTTAGTACATTACAAATTCGCTAATTTATTCTTTTTTTTTCAGTGGGCCGACTTGTTTTTATTTATTTTACACTCATTTTATACCGTCATCTTTATGGGAAATACGTGTTTATTAACTGAACTATATTGCTTGAAATACACAGATTTATTTTCAGACCAGAACGCTTTTTTTTGTGACCATAGTCTAAGTTGTAGTGAATTCATCTTGTACACACTCGTGAGTAGTAAAATAGGTCTTTCTACTCGTAACAAAAATAAATTGTGTACAAATATATGTATGGGCCTATACCATTTGTTTGACAAATGTATCTGTAGATACATGTATCATATCTGAAATGTTGTGCGCTCGCTTGGTATAGTTTGGCGATAATGTGCATATATTTAAAAAAAAAATACCGGCTCCTACTATAACTATAACCTATGTTAACAATCTAAACCAAAACCTATTGCTAATCCTAACACTAACCACGTGGGATGGGTCCATGTAAAATGACACGGGGCAGACTGTGACTAGGATTGAGCCTCACTGTTTTACAAAGAGCCCTAAAAATCTACGCGTTTTTAAGTCGTGATTTACTACAGTGCCAAAGTACGGTAACCCTCGACACTCATTCAACACTCAAACCTTTAACGAGTTTTTAAAACTGATTTATAGCTTTTTACTTGTAAAAACATCTACTTAAATCTTATCTTTTTCGTGTATTTTCTTAAAAATAGTTTTAATGACGATATGTAGGTGAAGGTCGTTCCACACCGGAAGAAGAATTGTGGGCGGAGTCGTGTTGAAATTACGACATCTCCAGGTGAGGAAATAAACAATCAATAGACAGGAAGGCGGATCAAGGGGGTTGTAGGGGGTGGGGGCGTCCATCGGGGGCCTTAACACCCCCGACAGTGTGTAGCCCAAGGCCACGCTACAGGTGCGGTGGTCGTAAAATCATCAAAAAATAAATATTGACTGAGGAGAAAGGAGAAAGGGAGTTGGGAAGCTCTAGACGAGATGAAAACAATGGCAAGGGTTCTTGAGGGTTCATGGACAGGGGAAATGTTTCAGTCAATTGGGGAGTGAGTTTAAGCCACGAGTTATCGATTTTACAACCTCAAGTTTTTTATTCCGCTATGGTCTCGTCCCAAGTTCAGAATGAGAAAGGAGGAGGGTTTGGGGTTTTGGGCTAGCAACCCACCTGTGAAAATAAAAGGAGGGTTGGGGCTAGCAACCCACCATGTGAAAATAAAAGGAGGGTTGGGGCTAGCAACCCACCATGTGAAAATAAAAGGAGGGTTGGGGCTAGCAACCCACCATGTGAAAATAAAAGGAGGGTTGGGGCTAGAAACCCACCATGTGAAAATAAAAGGAGGGTTGGGGCTAGCAACCCACCATGTGAAAATAAAAGGAGGGTTGGGGCTAGCAACCCACCATGTGAAAATAAAAGGAGGGTTGGGGCTAGCAACCCACCATGTGAAAATAAAAGGAGGGTTTGGGCTAGCAACCCACCATGTGAAAATAAAAGGAGGGTTGGGGCTAGCAACCCACCATGTGAAAACAAAGGAGGGTTTGGTTTTGGGCTAGCAACCCACCATGTGAAAACAAAGGAGGGTTTGGGCTAGCAACCCGCCATGTGAAAACAAAGGAGGGTTTGGGGTTGGGGCTAGCAACCCACCATGTGAAAACAAAGAAGGGGTTTGGGCTAGCAACCCACTATGTGAAAACAAAGGAGGGTTTGGGCTAGCAACCCACCATGTGAAAACAAAGAAGGGTTTGGGGTTTGGGCTAGCAACCCGCCATGTGAAAACAAAGGAGGGTTTGGGGGCTAGCAACCCGCCATGTGAAAACAAAGGAGGGTCTGGGGTTGGCCCTAGCAACCCGCCATGTGAAAACAAAGGAGGGTTTGGGGTTTGGGCTAGCAACCCACCATGTGAAAACAAAGGAGGGTTTGGTTTGGGCTAGCAACCCGCCATGTGAAAACAAAGGAGGGTTTGGGTTTTGGGCTAGCAACCCACCATGTGAAAACAAAGGAGGGTTTGGGGTTTGGGCTAGCAACCCACCATGTGAAAACAAAGGAGGGTTTGGTTTGGGCTAGCAACCCACCATGTGAAAACAAAGGAGGGGTTTGGGGCTAGCAACCCGCCATGTGAAAACAAAGGAGGGTTTGGGCTAGCAACCCACCATGTGAAAACAAAGGAGGGTTTGGGGTTTGGGCTAGCAACCCACCATGTGAAAACAAAGGAGGGTTTGGGCTAGCAACCCACCAAGTGAAAACAAAGGAGGGTTTGGGGTTTGGGCTAGCAACCCACCATGTGAAAACAAAGGAGGGTTTGGTTTGGGCTAGCAACCCGCCATGTGAAAACAAAGGAGGGTCTGGGGTTGGGGCTAGCAACCCGCCATGTGAAAACAAAGGAGGGTTTGGGGTTTGGGCTAGCAACCCACCATGTGAAAACAAAGGAGGGTTTGGTTTGGGCTAGCAACCCGCCATGTGAAAACAAAGGAGGGTTTGGGGTTTGGGCTAGCAACCCACCATGTGAAAACAAAGGAGGGTTTGGTTTGGGCTAGCAACCCACCATGTGAAAACAAAGGAGGGGTTTGGGCTAGCAACCCACCATGTGAAAACAAAGGAGGGTTTGGGCTAGCAACCCACCATGTGAAAACAAAGGAGGGTTTTGGGTTTGGGCTAGCAACCCACCATGTGAAAACAAAGGAGGGGTTTGGGCTAGCAACCCGCCATGTGAAAACAAAGGAGGGGTTTGGGCTAGCAACCCGCCATGTGAAAACAAAGGAGGGTTTGGGGTTTGGGCTAGCAACCCACCATGTGAAAACAAAGGAGGGTTTGGTTTGGGCTAGCAACCCACCATGTGAAAACAAAGGAGGGGTTTGGGCTAGCAACCCACCATGTGAAAACAAAGGAGGGTTTGGGCTAGCAACCCACCATGTGAAAACAAAGGAGGGTTTTGGGTTTGGGCTAGCAACCCACCATGTGAAAACAAAGGAGGGGTTTGGGCTAGCAACCCGCCATGTGAAAACAAAGGAGGGGTTTTGGGTTTGGGCTAGCAACCCACTTTCTGAAAACCAAGGAGTGGTTTGGATTAGCAACCCACCATGTGAAAACAAAGGAAGGGTTTGGGCTAGCGACCCACCATGTGAAAACAAAGGAGGGTTTGGGCTAGCGACCCACCATGTGAAAACAAAGCGCTACGGAAAAGGCAACAGGTCACAGAGTGGAATGGCGAAGATTTGTTGCTGCCTTATAGTCCACAGGGAGTGACGAGGATTAACACGTTTTTCATAGTTTGTTGACAGAGGTTTATGGTAAGGTTTAGGTTTGGTTTAAGTATAGAGGTCGGTGGAGTCAATTTGAAAGTATGAAATTATAACAACTACTGGAGTCAACGACAAAATGAACGAGTTAGGGTTAGGATATGGGCTAGTAACTTTGTGTGATTTACGCGTCTGATTAAAAAAAAAGTGCCCTATCACGCTTGGGATGGTCGGTGTAGGATGTCTCAATCCACCGGGGATAGAGACTTCTCCTACACAAACAATAACGACCGTCACCAGGATGTTCCCGACGTGGGTTGATGTGACAAGTCTCTGACAGGTTCTAGACAGGCGTGTGGGGGGACTTTGTCACAAACGGCTGGTCGCTATTGTGCATACGTATTGTCATCATACACTAACCCCTCCCAGGCCACCTCGTCTAACGCCCCCTTTCCCAACCCTCCACATATCATTCCATATCCCATACACCCACATACATCGATCTCCGTCACACAGAATCCCCTGTTCACCCCTTCACAGAAAACATCCTATTCCCAACCTTCTTTTAGACATCCCCTATTCTCCCCCCCCCCCCTGAAACCTTTTATTCTCAAACCTGAGAAACGATTACATTTAAAGTTATGTAAACCGTAAGGGACGGCATGGTCGAAAAGTAGAACATACGACTTCTAACCCGAAAGTCTTTAGTTCGGATCCGGATTCCATGGGCACCTGAACCAGTAACGGCGGGTGGGCATAGAGCTGATCACAGTGCTGACAAAACAACCAATCGATAAAATCACACCACACTTCGATCAGCACTACAAAATCAAAATACAGTTTTATTTTATTTTTAAGCGATGCTGTTCTAAAAGACTGACCAATGCGAGTCAAAATCGGGCTACTAAAAATTCTTTTAATAATGTAAAGAAAAAAAAAACAACTGTAATTTTTTAGCCTTAAAATATACTTTTTAACATGCACATCTCTGAATCCACACATCCTTCTATCCGTTACACAGCGTCACACAGCATCACACGTCGTCACAAAAATTCTAATTCCTACCTTCTACAGGAATGTGACGTCATTTATCACCCCCCTTCCCTGCTAGAACGTGTACACCGCTTGAGATTACCAAACAACTTCTTGAGTAAAATTTCTTCAAAACTTTGGTACGGAAATTAAGTCCGAACTATAATTTCCAAATAAAACACAACATAGCCAGAAATGTTGTAGTTATTGAATCATGACCAAAACCCCAGCCCTCACACAACACCCCTTTGACATCAAAGAAAAATTAATAAATGTAAAAAAGAGTGCAAATAAACGAAAAAATTAGCAGCATTAAACCAATTATACCGGAATCAGCCAGAAGAAAAAAAAATTGTCCGAAAACAGAGAACTTTGGCAAGATTCCAAAATTATGGCCAGAAGCAGCCAGATAAAAAAAAAATAACCGTTAGACAACAAATTGTTTTTTTATTTTATTTTTTTTTACTTTCCGGCCAATGACGATGTACTTCAGTCACGTGATAGAGTTGAATGGATGTTGATTTGGACCATTGAGGGACCGAGGGAGTGCCGGAGCTATAGAGACAGTTGTTTGTTTTGTTTGACCTGGTTGTTGGCCAGATATAATCGGTCGGATTCGCTCCTGACCGTATTCGCGGGACAGGGTTGCCAAATAAAAAAAGAAAAAGCAAAATAAATAAGTTTAAAAATCAGCAACAACACGAAAACAAAACTGTGATACATACGTGACACCATGAATTACACATATTAAACGAAATGTTTGTGGACTTAACTAAAAGATACAGACATTTTTTAAATCTTGTTTAGAATAAGATATAGGCACGAGTTAAGTTAGCGTTGGAAGATCATTTTAGGCCTTCCTAAATTTGGAAGACGCAAATCTACTGCGAATTATTTTTGTTTGTCTTACGAAAGTGAAACATCGGGTTATAACCTAGGCTTGGTGAAAATAACAGAAATGTAGCCTCTGGTTTTTCATCTTTTATAACATTGATTCTAAAAATATTAAATTTCTAAATTATTTTTAGGCTTAAATATTTATTTTTTTTATTATTTTTACTGCCGCTTTTATTGCAAAATCTCAAACAGCACGTTTTTAATCCATGTGAACAATTTGATGAAGGATTCTCTTCAACTCGGTGGCCTTCATTAGAGTTCTCTCTTACGATCTAGATTTAAATTGTGTTACTGTTCTATGTAATCTCAGTGTAATAAACTTATCAGAACATGTGTGTGTGTGTGGGGGGGGGGGGGGGGCAGAGTTTCTTCCAGTCATCTCTTGGGTAGCGGGGGGGGGGGGGGGAGGTCCCCGTAGAAAGTCTACCCCCTCCCCCGAACGAAATGGAGAATATATGGAAAATATATATTTTTACCAGTGTCGGCCCCCCCCCCCCACCGGAAAATGTAGTCCGACCCTCCCCCCTAAAAAAGTCTGGAAGAAACACTGGGAGGGGGGTGCAGGCGTTCTGTCTTGTGCTGTCTACAAGTAGAGGATGGGGTAGGTTGGAGGGGTAGGATGGTGTGGGGAGGGGAGGGGATGGGAGGGGAAGGTTGCAAGGGATGGGGGAGGGGCTATACACGTGACGAGGAGTGTAGTTTCCAACAATCTTCATGCTCTCAAAACATAGGCCTAAATGTATACAACTGTTTATGGGTCCTGAAACACTCATCACGTGACTGTCCACAAGCTGGGACACCCCTGAAAGAACACCAGCTAGCTATTGTGTGGTCAACCCATTCGCTAAATCTAACACTGATATTTGCTCCTTATCATTACCCCAAATAAATCACCCAGTCTCTAACAACGAGAAAACACCCAGATGTGTTATTTAAAAAATAGATACTGACAACCTTTGACCTATGCACATCAACGCCTGGGGATTAGGATTAACACCCTAATCCCAGTTAACAAAAAACGGCACTCGTGTATATATTTTTTTTACACCTTGCTAAATGTGAATGAAGATAAATAACTTATTTTTCGACGACGAAGCAACGATTCTATTTTTATCCCTGGCGTTTGATTGGTTGATGTTTAGCTTACTACGTCGTGATGCACGTGGGAATATCGAGCTTGATCTTTAGATCGCTGGTCTACGTGAGTAGACGGTAGCCAGGGAAACAAGGGGGTGTCAAATTACCTGGTGTGGTGGTGTGTGGGGTAGTGAGGTGGGATAGTGGGGTATTGAGGTGGGATAGTGGTGGTGGTGGTGTGTGGACTAGTGGTGGTGGTGTGTGGGGTAGTGGTGGTGGTGTGTAGGGTAGTGGTGGTGGTGGTGGTGTATGGGGTAGTGGTGGTGGTGCGTGGGGTAGTGGTGATGGTGGTGGTGTATGGGGTAGTGGTGATGGTGGTGGTGTATGGGGTAGTGGTGGTGGTGTGTGGGGTAGTGGTGGTGGTGGTGGTGGTGGTGTGTGGGGTGGTGATGTGTGGGGTAGTGGTGGTGGTGTGTGGGGTAGTGGTGGTGGTGTGGTGGGGTAGTGGTGGTGGTGGTGGTGGTGGTGTGTGGGGTAGTGGTGGTGGTGTGTGGGGTAGTGGTGGTGGTGTGTGGGGTAGTGGTGGTGGTGGTGTTGTGTGGGGTAGTGGTGTTGGTGTGTGGGGTAGTAGTGTGTGTGTATGCGGGGGTGGGGGTTTCTTTTTAATTAGGTAGAAAAAAAAAGTATAATTGCTTACGAATTTTGTTAATGACACGATGAAGCTGCGTTACCATCAGTTTAGTTAAGAGTAATCGATACTTATCTGTTAACCTTACCCGCTTGTTCGATTACACATGAGATCAAGAAAAAACGATACCTCGAATATAAGTCTAAAGGAGTGGTATGGTATGGTGGTAGAGTTCGCAGACTGCGAAGCCGAGAGTCTCGAGTTCGGATCCCTCGCCTGAGTCCTTAGAACGGCCACATAACCCTGACTGACGTTAGGGAAACCAAGTCAGCTTGTCATAACGCTGACCATGCTATCTATTTTTATACTTCATCTCTCCTATGTATTGCCAGATTTAAAAGTGTAATTTGAGTTTAACTATAACCTTAACCATACATCTAACCGTAATGCTAACTTGAACCAAAAGCCTAACCCTAAACTCAAAGTTCAGTGAGGTAATGTTTTAAAACTGTCTATTAACGTTATACAACCAAGCATTGCATGAAAAGTGGTATGGCCGGCTTATAGCAGCGACGCAGATAATTTTGTAATTGGATAAGCCAAATCTATTTTAATTTGAAATAAAATTCCATTGATGTAATTTTTCGTTGGGGAAAAAAAAATATCATTTTTATGGATCAGACGAATTAATTCATGATGGATGCAAGACAAAGTCTTGACAGATGCCAGACGAGGTCACGCTGCACGCCAGGGAGGTCAGGTTGACCGTGACCTCGTTCATTCAAAGAGCTGACATTGTTTGCATCAACAGCTCAGCAGACGACACTTTATTTCCTGTCAGTGCGATGGGAGGTCACACTTCCGGTTCATTCCGAAAATGGGATTTTGTTGACAAAATATGACGCCAATTCATTTTTTAAAACCTCGTTTCAATCTATATAATCTCTAACCCTATACTGAACAATAGCCCTGTCACCGCGTTTACACTTGCAACATGTATACTATACATGTCTAGAAAAAAAAAACCACTTTGCCTTATGTTAATTTTATCAGAACATGGATAGGAATGGGGGGGGTACTCATTTATTGCGAAGTTTTTGTTTCTAGACATGTATAGCATACATGTCGCAAGGTGTAAACGCCGTGTAACAATAACCAAAACATCCGCCCTAACACAAACCTCAGCTCTGACTGTGCTCTCCCCCCCCCCCCAACATGGCCATCCATATTTTGCAGACTTTAAAAATAATCCTTACCTTAAAACCCGACCCTAACACGACATCTACTTGATCTAGTAATAACCAAACAACACTTTGGGCAATTGTTATA
>NW_026732230.1:0-12500 GCF_028476545.2 Physella acuta | reverse complement strand
CCCCCTGCCACTCCCCCCATCGCTACGCCTCTGGGCCCAGATCCACCTGACTGAAGTTTAAGAAATAAATAGGAAAACCTATTTTAAATTTTTAATAGTATTCAGTTGAGGACTAGCGTGGCTACACAAAAATTCATGTCCATTTTATCTTACTTTATTTTTACTTTTAAACATTTCAGGCCTGCCTAAATGAATTTAGCTCAGCAGTCTGCGTGTAGGCATAGGATATATATATATATATATATATATATATATATATATATATATATATTATATATATATATATATATATATATATATATATATATATATATATATATATCAAAGACCACCGTAGCTGCTTTGTGCTAAAAGTAATAGTTTAAAAACTGCAGGAAGAAAAAGTAAAGTTTAAACTATATTTGAGTTGAGCAATTTTTAGTTGGTATGAAACCTAGAAGTAAAGGGGCGTGGAATCAAGAAGAAAAAAAAGGGGTGGGGGCGGGGATGGAACCATGAAGAAAATGGCCGTGGGGCCAAAAACAAAATAAACATAGAAGCAACTTTACATTGCGACTATTCATTGACACAAATATAGCAACCATTTTATAACCCAAAGTGTAAAAAAAACAATAATTGAAAAAATTCCCAAGCCATCTCTTGACGTAAACAATGATGACGAAATCATCCCCGCGTTAGTCGAATTTTTGGACGATAAAAATATGGTGTAGATTCTAGTACAGACAGCGACACCTTGTTGACGCAGGGAACCATCACTCCGGAATGCGGCGTTCTGCCATTAACGCCGCCATTATCGGCTTGAAGTGAACCTTACCTCAGACAGTTGACGCCAAAAATTGTTTACCTTTTAAATTCACACCACTCCGTATTGGATTAATGTAGCCAGACGCTGTTTGCGATTTGAAAGTTTTAAATCTTTTTTTTTTTTTTTACTAGGATAGCGTGAACAACCTGTTTTTGCCTGAATGTCTGACTTGTCCATATATGGGGATGGGATAAGTTGTTTATAAACAAAGTATACCCAGCTTTTGGGAGAGTCGGTGAAAGAAAATGTCTCTTTAACCATCTCTACGGGGTGGAGGGGGGAGGGGCGGAGCGCGTTTTCTCCCCCCCCCCCCCAACGAACGGAAAATATATAATTCATTTAGGAAAATATAAATACTTAAACAAGTGTCGTCGTCCTCCCCCCCACCACCCCCCATCCCCACCTCCAGGAAGTTTCATAAAACATCAACAAAAAATAGTCGCAATCAACAAAGAACAATCCAAGATCACACGAATACAATCACAGAACAACACTTCCTGATCCCAGTGCCATATAAGATCATCGCTCAACGAACTGGTAAAAACAACATCGGCCATTTTTTGTTTATCTACGCCGAACATAACCTGAACAAATTTCACCATTAATTTAACCTGTCATCAATATCGACCAAGCCGTTATCGACCATCATATCAACATCGACCATCACCTCATCTTAGATCATAACACCAACATCGACCATCATATTATCTTCGACCATCACAACAACATCGACCATCACATCACCACCAGATCAACATCGACCATCACATCACCATCACATCAACATCGACCATCACATCACATCGCCATCGATAATTAGATCGTCCATCTCATTAACATCGACCACAGCATCAACATCGACCAAGATATTAACATCGACCACCACATCAACATCAACATCAACACCACATCAACATCGACCAAGTTATTAACATAGACCACCACATCGACCACCACATAAACATCGACTACCACATCAACACCAACCATCACATCAACATCAACCACCACATCAACATCGACCACCACATCGACCACCAAGTTAACCACCACATCAACATCAACCACCACATCAACATCAACCACCACATCAAAACCAACCATCACATCAACATCAACCACCACATCAGCATCGACTACCACATCAACACCAACCATCACATCAACATCAACCACCACATCAACATCGACTACCACATCAACACCAACCATCACATCAACATCAACCACCACATCAACATCGACCACCACATCGACCACCAAGTTAACCACCACATCAACATCAACCACCACATCAACATCAACCACCACATCAAAACCAACCATCACATCAACATCAACCACCACATCAGCATCGACTACCACATCTACACCAACCATCACATCAACATCAACCACCACATCAACATTGACCAACACATCGACCACCACATCAACATCAACACCACATCAACTTCGACCTAGACATTAACATCGACCACCACATCGACCACCACATCAACATCGACTACCACATCAACACCAACCATCACATCAACATCAACCACCACATCAACATCGACCACCACATCGACCACCACATTAACCACCACATCAACATCAACCACCACATCAACATCGACTACCACATCAACATCAACCACCACATCGACATCGACCACCACATCAACATCGACCACCACTAGACACTACGCATCATTTCTTCATCCCTCTTCGTGTAATTAACCGGAACACAAAAAAACCCTCTAATTAAAACCCCACTAATGAGCCCGCTAATTGTTGACAATTGGGTTAACTAATGAGAAATTAAAACGACAGACCCCTGTGTTTGCTGGCCGTGACGTAGACCGTGTTGACACAGGCTCGCCACCGGGCCTAGGTACGTTTCTATTCTCTTTGTCACTCTCCCCTCACACCTTTTGTTGACACCATGTGTTGACACCTTTTTGTTGACACCTGGAGTGTGTGGCCTGCGGGCTATCCCTTCTGTTTTTAAAATGTGTTTATTTTGGTCAGCCGGCCCCCATGTGTGTTGGAGTCAGGCGCTCTTTGTTCCTGGATCAGAAACAGCTTGGCTGAGCGTTCAGTCGACTCATGTTTTAATGAGTACCCAGCACAGCATAGCGGATTCATTAAAAAAAAAACAACACACATAAGTAAAGACTGATCAAGGTATAAGCCCGCGTACGACAGTTTGATTATCAAACGATGTTCTTGCTATTGTTATTGAAAATTAATTTGCCCTTCACGGGAAAGGGGGGTGGGTAGACAATGGAACAATTTAAAAAAATATTTAGTTTAAAAAGTTCGTTGTATAGATAATTGTATAGATAACGGACTATGATATCGTTGAGTATATACATATTTACTTCATATGGTGTATAAATATTTTGTTAACTTGAACAACGGCAGACCTCTCATGATGAATACCATGTTGCGAATCTACAACAAGTTATACGTAATGTTTAATGTCATGACGGGCTGCTTTATTAGACTCAATGTTTAGATCTCATTTCTACAGCCAAGGTGTACAG
Source organism: Physella acuta (assembly GCF_028476545.2). Lineage (NCBI taxonomy): Eukaryota > Metazoa > Mollusca > Gastropoda > Physidae > Physella > Physella acuta. Next base: position 9,161 of record NW_026732230.1, on the reverse strand, counting down.
CAGTCAGCCTACAGATGAATTCTCATAATTTCCAAATAATGCTGAAAACATTTCAGAGCTGAGTGTACTCAAAAAAGCTGAGAGGTGTACGGCATGGATATTTACCATATGGTTATGTTGGTTACAGTGCGGGTTTAGATGGTTATAATATGGTAATTATAGTGGTGTGGTAATAGTGTGAGAAATGGGGGTCATTCATACGCGTATTGATATTCTATCTCATTTTTGTGTACATTTTCGGAGCTTTGTAGTTTGATTACTCTTACATGCCAATTTTAGTAGGAACTAAATTCTGCTTTACGCATCAATTTCCGTTTTGTAATTTTACCTTAAAGAAATCCTCCCCTAATTAATCTGCATTAATTACAATATTTATCCTCACATCCGATTACGAAACAAGGATCAGTATTAGCATTACAATAGAAAAATTGCGCCACTCTTTTAACGAGACCGCTTGTCTCCCTTTGTTTAGGGCCATAAAAGGCTGCGAGTCGTCCCCCTTGGGCGGGACGCGAGAACGACTTTAGGTTGACTTCTACATCCATCACTGAGCCTAAATTTATGCAGGAATTCTGGTAGACTGGTGCAAAGGTGTAAGGGGAGGGGCGGAAAGTGGGGGTGTAGGATGAAACGCGGGATGTATGGGGTCAAGGGAGAAGGGGGAGGGGGCTGTGTGTGTGTGCAGTTATTGATGTTGAATTTTTAGCAAACAAAAAATATAGTTCATAAAAATTAGATAATTTTAAGAAGGAGTAAGACACACATGTTTAAATATATAAATTCAGTTACTTTTTTATCCACCACTTACATATAAATATGTAACGATGTTAAGTTTCTTGTAAAACAAAATATATAAAAAAAAAAAAATAAACGCAAATTTTATGAAAAAATTATTTTTAAAAATAATAAATAAGTCTAAGTATTGTAAAAATTCAGTTTTTATTTGTCCCCCCCCCCTCGCCCACTCCCCGAAAGTTTGTCTTAGATTTGTATTAAACATATTTTGGTTCTACGTTACTTTTTTAAAATTTGGCTTTACATTAAAAATAAGTTATGAGTTCGTGCGAAAAAGTCTTGTCTTAATTCTAGGAGGTGTAGAAATACATTAAAAGTTGTTGGGAAAAAAAACCCTCATCGATCTAGATATCTACATAGATATTAAATGTTTTTTAAAAAATGTGGTCCCTACCCCACAAAGCCCTGCAAATTGATTAATGTTTCTTTAACAAATTCATTCAAGCGTGGCGTTTTTTTTAAAAAAGAAATGTGCTTTTATTACATTTCCGTTGTTACACTTTGCAAAAAAAAAAAAAAAATCTATTTGAAACATCGTGTTCAGAGCTTAACAGCAATTAAGTTAACCCTGGAAAAAAATCACTGAAGCGTGAAGTTGAATTTTTTTTTTCTTCTTTTTCTTTCTTAATCTTAATTTCATCAGAAATTTCTCTTCATGCATGGCTGACTCTGATTTGAATTTCTTTTATCTCCGCTCTCTGGCTGTTATATTTTATCTCACCCCGGATCAGTTGGTTGATAGAGGTGAGCCTACGGGGTCTGGTGTAGCGTGGAGTAGGTGCAGTAGAGTGTAGAAGTGGGAGACCGAGGTGTTGATCCACGGTTAAGCCAGCCACAGTTCTGGATTGGGTTCTAATCCACGTTAAGTGGGAACAGGTGCGTTAAACGCGGTCCGGGGGTTCACAGGTGGTTCACAGGTGGTTCACAGGTGTCACGAGTGTAGGGTTTCAGGTGTACGACGTGACTATGACCAAATGTAATCATAGAACGACGTGACTAATGACTATGTGTGATAATAGACCGAGTGACTAATGACGAAGTGTGATCATAGAAAAATATTTACAGCAATGTCCTATTACATAGGACGACGTGGTCGGGAGTTGCAGAGTTCGAATCTCGGTCTGAACGTCTTCATGATGTCCCTGAGTCCATCAAGCTCACTAGAGGGAAAGTAAAAAAAGCTGGGCATAATACTACGCTTCACAATCTTTTCTTATACTGAGGTCAAGAAGCAAGTGGACTCTACTTCATCTGCCCTATAGATCGTTAGATGGGAAAGGGAATTTATTTTGCTGTCCTATCCCAAAGGCACTACGTACTCCTACAAAAAGAATGTCTACATCATTGTTTATCGCATATTATTATCATCAATCCATATTGGTGGTGGTGCAGGCTGTTACCTGCTTCACCACCTCCTTCCACGTGGTCGTATGGTAGAGCCAACGACTGCTACCCCGAAAGTCTTGAGCTCGAAGCCCAGGATCGAGTCTGAATGACGTCACTGAGTTCACCCAGCTATGATGGGTACCTGACTCACGACAGGGAAACACAGTTGACACCATTGTGCTGAGCAGTAACAACACTATCCCCTCGTATACCGAGGTCATTGAAACATTAACTCTACTTCATCTGTCCCATGTGTCTTAGGCGCGAACGGGAAAAGATGATGATTATAAATTATATAAGAATCTACTTCATAGTCTTATCCCATATAACAACACACATCTCTGTCCTATCCTAGGAGAAATATCCTGTCCTATGAACTATAAAACTGTCTTCGCAAGTGCCCTATCTTCAATGAACTTTAGAAATGCCTACATCATTGTCCTATCCCAAATGTACTATCCCAATATCCCTAAAATATTTTATTACGATTCGTAAAATCCGGCTTGCTGTGGTCTAACACGATCTGCCTCCCCCCCCCCCCCCCAGCGCACTCCCCCCCCCCCTAAACCTAAACACGTTTACCAGTTGATTGGAAATAAGCTATTGATTCATGAAATCAATCGTGATGTCATTGACACGTTTTAACATTAATCTTTTAAAGTGCCACAATCCCCCCCCCCCCCTTACTACTTGAAACCGTCTAATCACTTCCTGATTCGATCTTAAATCGATCTTTAATTTATTAGCCAATCGTTTTTTAAAGGATATTTACTCGCTCTTGTAACTCTTAAATTAATCTTAAACAATTTTGAGGGCACTGGTTCTGTCTTGGATTGGAACCAAGAACTTTCGGGAACAGAATATATTTTCTTTGCTTTAAATAAATAGGTGAAATGGGAAGTACCGATGTCTATTTTTAGCTTTTCATCAAGCTCGTGAACACAGTTCACGCTCAAAAGACGTGTGTTGACTTGGCCAAAGGTGAACGGCGTGGGCGTAAACACAGATGTCAAGGGGAGGTGAGGTGCAAACGGTAGGTAAAACATACAGGTATGGGGTGGGGTAGGGGGGGTGGGGTAGGGGACTGGGGGTGGGGGGGGGGGGTCGTTCATTCATGCGTGAAAAAATCTGGTAGTGATTGAAAAAACTGTAAAACGCGAAGATGAAAAAATTGTTGGGTGTGTGGAGGATATAGGGGTGTGAGTTGTAATAGATCACATTGGGGTTAGGGTGCAAAGTGTAGGGGGAGGTTGGGGTTAAATGGTTGAAGTGTAAAGGTCGTAGGGGGGTGGGGGAATTGCTGTGCGCTATAGTCGTAGGTGTAGCGGGGAGTGTAAGATTCTTTGATGAAGGAAGAGGAAGGTTAAATGAAACAATTTTTCAAACAGTCAGGTGACTTAATGCGCTGGTTAAATCAGTCATCCGTCGCATGATGCAGCACTAATGAAGGACGTCGTATGACAGACGACACTTGTGATGTAACCGCGACACCTGACACCAGACGACAAAAAAAAAAAAACTGCAGACGTTTGGGAAATTTTCTTTACATGTGATACATTTTTTTTTTTTTTGGTTTCTTTTCAAAAACTTTTTTTTTTATTTTGAGCTGAGGAATTTTACACATTAATACTTTAAACACACACACACACACTCACACACATACACATACACACACACTCAGGGAAAACGAGTGGTTAAAATATATCACATGATGGCAAGGTGTCTATGTTTAGACGTAGCAAGCTATTAGTATTTGTACACATTCGCGCTGTTCAAACAAATGGAAGCAAAAAATATAACAAAAATTGTTTTAAAAAAAATGTATCTACGTAAGTGGTCATCTATACGATGTTACAAGAGTAGAGAGGAAAAAAAAGGGGGAGGGGGGGGGGGGGAAAGAAGAGGAGTGGGGGGGGAGGGTTCGGACTTATGTGACGATGTAGGGCGGGGGTTAACGGGAGGTAAAAATTGGCCAAAAACGTGTTTTCATTTAGGGACGATCTCTAAGTCTTCGCCGGAATAGTTTTTTTTTTAAAAAGTATTGAACAAGTATCAGAATAAGTTATTCGTGTGCTAATATTCTAATTTAATAAAGTTTAATGTGTTTTTTTTTCATTATGGGGTTAAAAAATATACTCCAATTGCTTTATTAAGGAGTGGATCAACGAATAATGAACAAGACAAAAGATCAGATTTCCAAGGTGTAGAGCTATGCTATGCCACATGTGTCAGGGTCTTAATTAGACAATACGTCAGGTATTGCCTGTCTTAATTAACGATCAAGCTCCTATACATTATGCAAATTCCCCCTCCCCTCACACACACAACTTTGTGAAATGTTACGAGAGTGGAGGGTAGTTGAACTGGTGGGGTGGAGGTCGCAGGGGTGCGTGGGGGGGGGGGGGGGGGGGGGAAATCGGAGGTGGGTGGAGACCTGGATTTATGTTGCGCATTGAAGACCTCTAGGTGACTCTTTGACGACATGAAAATACACTGGGTAGATGTCGAGATGGTTGGGTAGATGTGGAGATGGTTGGGTAGATGTGGAGATGGTTGGGTAGATGTGGAGATGGTTGGGTAGATGGTTGGGTAGATGTGGAGATGGTTGGGTAGATGTGGAGATGGTTGGGTAAATGTGGATATGGTTGGGTAGATGGTTGGGTAGATGGTTGAGTAAATGGTTGGGTCGATGGTTGGGTAGATGTGGAGATGGTTTGATAGATGTGGAGATGGTTGGGTAAATGTGGATATGGTTGGGTAGATGGTTGGGTAGATGGTTGAGTAAATGGTTGGGTCGATGGTTGGGTAGATGTGGAGATGGTTGGGTAGATGTGGAGATGGTTGGGTAGATGTGGAGATGGTTGGGTAAATGTGGAGATGGTTGGGGAGATGGTTGGGGAGATGGTTGGGTAGATGGTTGGGTAAATGGTTGGGTCGATGGTTGGGTAGATGTGGAGATGGTTTGATAGATGTGGAGATGGTTGGGTAGATGAGGAGATGGTTGGGTAGATGTGGAGATGGTTGGGTAGATGTGGAGATGGTTGGGTAGATGTGGAGATGGTTGGGTAGATGTGGAGATGGTTTGATAGATGTGGAGATGGTTGGGTAGATGTGGAGATGGTTTGATAGATGTGGAGATGGTTGGGTAAATGTGGAGATGGTTGGGTAGATGGTTGAGTAAATGGTTGGGTCGATGGTTGGGTAGATGTGGAGATGGTTTGATAGATGTGGAGATGGTTGGGTAGATGTGGAGATGGTTGGGTAGATGTGGAGATGGTTGGGTAGATGTGGAGATGGTTGGGTAAATGTGGAGATGGTTGGGGAGATGGTTGGGGAGATGGTTGGGTAGATGGTTGGGTAAATGGTTGGGTCGATGGTTGGGTAGATGTGGAGATGGTTTGATAGATGTGGAGATGGTTGGGTAGATGTGGAGATGGTTGGGTAGATGGTTGGGTAGATGGTTGGGTAAATGGTTGGGTCGATGGTTGGGTAGATGTGGAGATGGTTGGGTAGATGTGGAGATGGTTGGGTAGATGTGGAGATGGTTGGGTAGATGTGGAGATGGTTGGGTAGATGTGGAGATGGTTTGATAGATGTGGAGATGGTTGGGTAGATGTGGAGATGGTTTGATAGATGTGGAGATGGTTGGGTAGATGTGGAGATGGTTGGGTAAATGTGGAGATGGTTGGGTAGATGGTTGGGTAAATGGTTGGGTCGATGGTTGGGTAGATGTGGAGATGGTTGGGTAGATGTGGAGATGGTTGGGTAAATGTGGAGATGGTTGGGTAGATGGTTGGGTAAATGGTTGGGTCGATGGTTGGGTAGATGTGGAGATGGTTGGGTAGATGTGGAGATGGTTGGGTAGATGTGGAGATGGTTGGGTAGATGTGGAGATGGTTGGGTAGATGTGGAGATGGTTTGATAGATGTGGAGATGGTTGGGTATATGTGGAGATGGTTGGGGAGATGGTTGGGTAGATGTGGAGATGGTTGGGGAGATGGTTGGGTATATGTGGAGATGGTTGGGTAGATGTGGAGATGGTTGGGGAGATGGTTGGGTAGATGTGGAGATGGTTGGGTAGATGTGGAGATGGTTGGGGAGAAGGTTGGGTAGATGTGGAGATGGTTGGGTAGATGTGGATATGGCTGGGTAGATGTGGAGATGGTTGGGGAGACGGTTGGGTAGATGTGGAGATGGTTGGGTAGATGTGGAGATGGTTGGGGAGATGGTTGGGGAGATGGTTGGGTATATGTGGAGATGGTTGGGTAGATGTGGAGATGGTTGGGGAGATGGTTGGGTATATGTGGAGATGGTTTGATAGATGTGGAGATGGTTGGGTATATGTGGAGATGGTTGGGTAGATGTGGAGATGGTTGGGGAGATGGTTGGGTAGATGTGGAGATGGTTGGGTAGATGTGGAGATGGTTGGGGAGATGTGGAGATGGTTGGGTAGATGGTTGGGTAGATGGTTGGGTAAATGGTTGGGTCGATGGTTGGGTAGATGTGGAGATGGTTGGGTAGATGTGGAGATGGTTGGGTAGATGTGGAGATGGTTGGGTAGATGTGGAGATGGTTGGGTAGATGTGGAGATGGTTTGATAGATGTGGAGATGGTTGGGTAGATGTGGAGATGGTTTGATAGATGTGGAGATGGTTGGGTAGATGTGGAGATGGTTGGGTAAATGTGGAGATGGTTGGGTAGATGGTTGGGTAAATGGTTGGGTCGATGGTTGGGTAGATGTGGAGATGGTTGGGTAGATGTGGAGATGGTTGGGTAAATGTGGAGATGGTTGGGTAGATGGTTGGGTAAATGGTTGGGTCGATGGTTGGGTAGATGTGGAGATGGTTGGGTAGATGTGGAGATGGTTGGGTAGATGTGGAGATGGTTGGGTAGATGTGGAGATGGTTGGGTAGATGTGGAGATGGTTTGATAGATGTGGAGATGGTTGGGTATATGTGGAGATGGTTGGGGAGATGGTTGGGTAGATGTGGAGATGGTTGGGGAGATGGTTGGGTATATGTGGAGATGGTTGGGTAGATGTGGAGATGGTTGGGGAGATGGTTGGGTAGATGTGGAGATGGTTGGGTAGATGTGGAGATGGTTGGGGAGAAGGTTGGGTAGATGTGGAGATGGTTGGGTAGATGTGGATATGGCTGGGTAGATGTGGAGATGGTTGGGGAGACGGTTGGGTAGATGTGGAGATGGTTGGGTAGATGTGGAGATGGTTGGGGAGATGGTTGGGGAGATGGTTGGGTATATGTGGAGATGGTTGGGTAGATGTGGAGATGGTTGGGGAGATGGTTGGGTATATGTGGAGATGGTTTGATAGATGTGGAGATGGTTGGGTATATGTGGAGATGGTTGGGTAGATGTGGAGATGGTTGGGGAGATGGTTGGGTAGATGTGGAGATGGTTGGGTAGATGTGGAGATGGTTGGGGAGATGGTTGGGTAGATGTGGAGATGGTTGGGTATATGTGGAGATGGTTGGGTATATGTGGAGATGGTTGGGTAGATGGTTGGGTATATGTGGAGATGGTTGGGTAGATGGTTGGGTAGATGGTTGGGTAAATGGTTGGGTCGATGGTTGGGTAGATGTGGAGATGGTTGGGTAGATGTGGAGATGGTTTGATAGATGTGGAGATGGTTGGGTAGATGTGGAGATGGTTGGGTAGATGTGGAGATGGTTTGATAGATGTGGAGATGGTTGGGTAGATGTGGAGATGGTTGGGGAGATGGTTGGGTATATGTGGAGATGGTTGGGGAGATGGTTGGGTATATGTGGAGATGGTTTGATAGATGTGGAGATGGTTGGGTATATGTGGAGATGGTTTGATAGATGTGGAGATGGTTGGGTATATGTGGAGATGGTTTGATAGATGTGGAGATGGTTGGGTAGATGTGGAGATGGTTTGATAGATGTGGAGATGGTTGGGTATATGTGGAGATGGTTTGATAGATGTGGAGATGGTTGGGTATATGTGGAGATGGTTGGGTAGATGTGGAGATGGTTGGGGAGATGGTTGGGTATATGTGGAGATGGTTGGGTAGATGTGGAGATGGTTTGATAGATGTGGAGATGGTTGGGTAGATGCGGAGATGGTTGGGTATATGTGGAGATGGTTGGGTAGATGTGGAGATGGTTGGGGAGATGGTTGGGTATATGTGGAGATGGTTGGGGAGATGGTTGGGTATATGTGGAGATGGTTGGGTAGATGTGGAGATGGTTGGGGAGATGGTTGGGTATATGTGGAGATGGTTGGGTAGATGTGGAGATGGTTGGGGAGATGGTTGGGTATATGTGGAGATGGTTGGGGAGATGGTTGGGTATATGTGGAGATGGTTGGGTAGATGGGGAGATGGTTGGGTAGATGGTTGGGTAGATGTGGAGATGGTTGGGTAGATTGTTAGGGACGTTTATGTAAAACTAGGCATGCTGCCCAGCTTTGCTTAGGCTTTCGAAAACATCGAGAATTTGAATGCTTAATTAATTCGCCCGAGGGTCGGTCTACGACCTCAGGAGTTATGAAGAGGTTCGTCCGTGGACATTTTTTTTTCGATTTATAGCTCATATAAGACGCCGGTCAGTCGAGGTCAGTTTTGACCCCATCATCGTAGACTTTTTGGCCAACCGGTCCCGTGTTCTGTCGCCCCAAGGCAAGATCCTGCCAAATTTGAAACGCCTGCGGCGCCGGGAAGTGCCTTATCGGACACCAGACAATCTAGATCTAGATCTAGAATCCTAATAGAATTTTTTTTTTAAGTTTAGCCCGAGCAAAATAAAAAAAAACACATTAACCAAGTTGACTTGGTGTGTCTCGAACCCGCACCACCTGCGTGGTTTATAGTACACTAACATCTCCGCTATTTAGGCCTTATAAATTACGGAGAATGAAAGACGTATTTTAAAATCTTAACTTACGCGAATATGCCTATTCTTTCAAATTAATTTTTTTATCCCAAATTAGCCAGTTCCAAACAA
>NW_026732229.1:602500-707861 GCF_028476545.2 Physella acuta | reverse complement strand
CTGCGCGGCTGTTTTCATTCATCGGTTCGCTGGTATGAAGAAGGCGGGGCTTAAGCGTACAGGCGGATGTTTACAAACGTCGCGAACACCACGTATCTGGCATGCTGCGAAGGATTGGATCTCGCGGGAAGCTTTGTGCGAGCAATCTACCTTTTAAATTGAATGTCAAGTCTTCTAGACTTTTTTTCTCCGGGGGGGGGGGGGGGGGGGCACTTGAAATTTTCGGGGGGGGGGGGGGGGCGGTAAATTTTCTTCGGGGGGGGGGGGGCGGACACTGTTAAAAGTATATATTTTCTATATAAATTATATAAATTTCATTTCGTTCGGGGGGGGGGGGGGGGGCGGTAAAAAAAATTTCGGGGGGGGGGATGGGGGGGGGCTGGAAGAAACTCTGTCTCCGTAGCTGGACTTTCGCCATTAGAAACCAAATTTATTCAGCAGAGCTTTTTTTTTTTTTATGCATCTCTTGAGGACATCACGAAACACGTCATGCACGCGGGGAAAAATAGGTACCATAGTCAGCCATAGTGTATTGTCCCTAACCAGCCTAAATTCTAAACATTTAATTTGTTTGAATCCATGCCTGTCTAATTTGATTCTAGTTACAAATAAAGTCGAAGTAAAAACGTTCTGAAATCATTAAACGGAAAAGATGTGTCCAATTGCTTCTTCCAGACTTTATTCTCCGGGGGAACACTTGATGTGTATTTATTTTTTATTTTGGAGGGGGGGGGGGGCGGACACTGGTTGAAGCATATGTTTCTATATAATTCCATTTAGTTTGGGACAGTTTCTTTCAGACATTACCCCCCCCCCCCCCCCGAAGTAAGTCTACCGCCTCCCAAACTAAATGGATTTAATAATATATAGAGAAAATATATAGTTTTGACCGTGTCCCGCTCCCCGGAAATTTTAGTCTGTCCCCCGAAAGATTCAAGTGCCCCCCCCCCCTGAAAGAAACAGTGGTGAGGGGGCGGTAGACTTTCTTTAGCCCCCCCCCCCCCCCCCTCCCCCGAAGAGATGCCTGTAAGAAACTCTACATGTGTCGCAAATCTATTTGTATTTGTAAGTTCTTATCATAGTATTCAAAGTCATCTCAGCTACACAAATGACAATAATACTCGCAGGCATTGTTAATTCTCAGGCACTTAATCCTTTACTAGTAAACCTAGACACCACTGTAAACCTAAGTGTAAATCTAAAACTAAATCCACTACGCTCATCTGTTAAGTCAAAATCATCGGTACAAATACAAAAACTAAATGCACATTCAGACCGGCCAAATAATAATGTCTTTCCAAAATGAATCAGTCCATTTGCATAGGTTCATAAAAGGCACACTACACAATTCAAATTATGATATAAAACAGAAAATTTAATACTCACATCAAATCGGCTTATAGAAATGTTTGTAGCACACAAAAATATAGAACTAGTCAAAATACACGTGAACTGTTCAAATGCCTCCACCCGACTAAGCTAAAAACCACTAACAGAAGTCTAGTGCTAGTGCGCATAAATTATGTTCAGCAATGTGGTAGTCACATGGAAGCCCGTCACCGATGCATGAACATAATTTATGCGCACTGGCAGGCTACCAACTGGGTAAGTGTGTCACGGACAACAGGTTAAAAAAATCCAGGAAAGCAAAGTTGGTCGGAAGTCTCAGGTTCATAAATAACATTTTAGTAGGCTGGCTACATTTTTTCAGGCTAAATTTATTTAACTTCTTGGATCAATGAACCTTTTATTGTTGTATTTATATTTATACTAGCCGTCCCGGCCAGGCCCTGCTCTGGACTCAGTGAAAAACCTATTTGTAAAGGACCATGACATGTGTGTTTTGTAATCAGCATATATCCGGCATTGCCCACTTTAACCACAACCAACCAAAACCAAAACACACAAAAAAGAACCGCGAACATAACACAAACCAACACAACACCAACACAAACACAACACAACACAAACAAAACACAACACAAACAAAACAAAACAAAACAAAACACAACACAACACAAACAAAACACAACACAAACAAAACACATACAAACAAAACAAAACACAACACAAACAAAACACAACACAAACAAAACACAACACAAACCGGGACGGCTAGTATTATATAAAAGTGTATATCTTCTTGTAGTTTGGTGCAGGTGTCTATAAAAGAGCTTTCTGAAACCTATCTGTAAAGAAACTCGACTTGTGTGTTTAGTAATCAGCATATACCCGGCATTGCCCACCCTAACCACAACCAACCAAAACCAAAACACAAATAAAGAAAGGAAACGTAACATAAACGCAAACACTAATACAAACGATAACACAAACCCAACCACAAACACAAAACCAACCACAAACACAAATACAAACACAAACCCAAAGAAAAAAAACACAAACGAAAACGAAAAAGAAAAAGAAAGAACGAAAACGAAAAAAATCAAAACGCAAACCCAACCTAAACACAAAGAAAACATAAACGCGAACATAAACGCAAAGTGCTCACAGTCTAGCCCGGGGCGCCAAATCGCACCATGCTGGGGCGCCGGCGGAATCGCCTGTTTCAGCTTAATAAACGACTATAATACCCCTTTTTATTCATAGTCTTTTGCGCTCACTTAAACGAACGTAGGCGCCAAACCGAACCCGGAGGCCCGGGGCCCCAAATAGCACCCTGTCTGGGCGCCAGAGGACAATTATAATACTCCAAGATTATCCGTAAACGGAAAGAAATAAACATATAGGACATGTAGGACCTGGCTTATTAACTGTTATTGATTTTAAAAAATAATTAGTAAACAGTAAGTTCAGTGTATAAAATAAATAAAAGGCAGTGTTAAAAATACCTATGACATTTGCACTTGATCAATCCCCGCTATTTTTGTAATTATTTTTTTTCCAACACCAAAACAAAGTAATAAAAAGTAAATTATTTTCCACTAATGCAATGTTTTATAAAGGGAAGTAATTGTGTTTTCCTAATTTACCAAAGGGAAGAAAGTGCTAAAGGAATGAATATAAATAATTTTCAAACATAATCAGAATTTTTGTGAAAGATGATATCTTTTTAAATCGTGTTTAATGAACATGCCGACATTTATTACTATCAGTTTGAAAAATTAAAATTATTTCCCAACACTAAGTATTAATTTTTTAACTCATAAATTTAGACCATGAGCAATTTAATAATCTAACACTTTAATCCATCAAAGTTTCGAATTTTTTGTTTTCTGTTATATTCCTCTGTAACCCACAACAAACATTGTACAAACAAACATTTTACAAACAAACATACAGAATTGAACTTTATATATTAGATGTGTTTATATTTATATAGTTTATAATTGTGTTGCAACATTGTTTTTTAAGAGTCATTAATTCATTTAATGAACCTCTAATTGGAAAGTTGTTTATATATATATATATATATATATATATATATATATATATATATATATATATATATATATATATATATATATATATATATATATATATATATATATATATATACATATATATATATATATAGGCCTATATATATATATATATATATATATATATATATATATATATATATATATATATATATATATATATATTACCGAGTCTATTCGCAGCGCCAAATGTTACCGAGTCTATTTACTCGCAACGCCAAATGTTACCGAGTCTATTTACTTGTGCTATCTTTGACCAGCACAGAACATCAACCACAATACATATACTCGGAAGTGCAGGTTTACATTTATCTCTTTATTAAATGAATCAATAGAAATGCTCCACATAGCAATGCATCAATGTTCCACAAGAATACATTGAACCATTTGACCCCCACTGTCCTCACTAGTTCTCACACATCAGAATACACGAGTCCATGGTTCGGGCTTCCAAACCTATTCTCACAAATCACAACACGTCTCTACAGTTCAGTCTTCAACTTCTGTTCTGCCCCCTTCTCGTCGTGCCGTCCTATTATCTCGCCCCCTTACTACCAGTCGCCTTGTATTCGTAATCGGTTCTATCCGTTGCATCATAGCTATGAACTCCGTACAGTCCTATTATCTCGCCTCCCAACTACGCAGTTGTCTTGTATTCGTAATCGGTTCTATCATAGCTATCAACTCCGCACTTCTGTTTCTATTTCTGTCACACCACCTGCCTCCGTTGCATCAGTTCAGTTTGGCCTTGGTCATGTCTTTAGTTGACAGACTGTATTGCGTTCTTATCAATCGTCTTTGGTAACTACACTAGTTACATATATATATATATATATATATATATATATATATATATATATATATATATATATATATATATATATATATATATATATATATATATATATATATATATATATATATATATATATATATATATATATATATATATATATATATATATATATATATATATATATTGGCCGGGACGTGATGGCCAAAGCCGAAACGTAATTGACAAAGTATCTCATACATTGGCCAGCCAATGCGTGCACTGGCCGGGATGTCATATCTAGACTAAGTTGTTATCGCGTTTTCATTATTCTGGGCACAAGCTTACGTATGAGACTTCAATTAACTTTAAGCAGATTTCATGTTCATGCCCTTATAACCGCTTTGACCTGGGCAAGTGTAATCTAATTCATTACATATCTAGGCCTAAATGAAACGTTATCGGTTACCTACCTGTGCACAGTGATACACAAACAACTTTATGTCAAGCAGTATGATTAAGATGATGTGAAACAGAAGCAGCCTCTGGGAGTGTAGACTAGGACGGCCGTCCCAGGCCACGTTCTTACATGGGAACTTACTTGGCCGTCTCAGGCCACTTTCTTGGAGGGAAACCTACTTGGCCGTCTCAGGCCACTTTCTTGGAGGGGAACCTACATGGCCGTCCCAGGCCACACACTTGGAGGGGAACCTACTTGGCCGTCTCAGGCTACTTTCTTGTAGGGGAACCTACTTGGCCATCCTAGGCTATACACTTGGAGGGGAACCTATATGGCCGTCTCAGGCCGTCTCACGGTCTTGGAGGGGAACCAACTTGGCCGTCTCAGGCCACTTTCTTGGAGGGGAACCTACTTGGCCGTCCTAGGCCACACATTTGGAGGGGAACCTACATGGCCTTCACAGGACACTTTCGTGGAGGGGAACCTAAATGGCAGACTCAGGCCAAACTCTTGAGGGGGAACCTACTTGGTCATATTAGGGCCACGGTCTTGTATGGGAACCTATATGGCCTTCTCAGACCACGGTCTTGCAGGGAAACTACTTGGCCGTCCCAGGCTACGCACTTGGAGGGGAACCTACTTGGCCGTCCCAGGCTTCGCACTTGGAGGGGAACCAACGGCCGTCTCAGGCCACTTTCTTGGAGGGGAACCTACATGGCCTTCACAGGCCACGGTCTTGGAGGGGAACCTACTTGGCCGTCCCAGGCTACGCACTTGGAGGGGAACCAACTTGGCCGTCCCAGGCTACGCACTTGGAGGGGAACCAACTTGGCCGTCCCAGGCTACGCACTTGGAGGGGAACCAACTTGGCCGTCCCAGGCTACGCACTTGGAGGGGAACCAACTTGGCCGTCCCAGGCTACGCACTTGGAGGGGAACCAACTTGGCCGTCCCAGGCTACGCACTTGGAGGGGAACCAACTTGGCCGTCCCAGGCTACGCACTTGGAGGGGAACCAACTTGGCCGTCCCAGGCTACGCACTTGGAGGGGAACCAACTTGGCCGTCCCAGGCTACGCACTTGGAGGGGAACCTACATGGCCGTCATAGGCCACGACCTTGGAGGAGAAACCTATTTTTTTTTATAAACTGTGACCTAAAAGAAGTCCAGATAAGCTCGCGACTAATACACAAGCGAAAAGTTAAGCCCCGCCACTTGTGACCTTTTCTGGTGTCTAAACATTTGAATATTTTAACCCACAATAACATCTCTTTATCCGCCTTTAGGATTAGGGTTGGAATTAAGCCAGTTTAGGATTAGAGTTTGGATTAAAGTTAAAGGTACCAAAATACAGACCTTTTTATGCAATTATCAATGACATGTCTCACTTTCACCCTCTTCAATATAATCTACATTAGTCTACAAGTTCAAGTTTCAAATTCTCTTTTTTATAGGCCTAATTTTTTTTTTTTTTTTTTTTTTTTTTTGCGGGGCTTATCTGGATAAAATCAAGAAGAAAATAACGTTCTATTGTAACGATTATATTTTTGTGAACTTTGACATTCAACAAAGCTGTTTAATGGTCAAGGTCGTGACTTCTGTCCTACGCTGACAAGCCGCCCCCTAAGCCACGCAGCCTGTGTCAAATTACCTGAGATAAATCTAGCAGCCTGCTTGCAAACCACCAACAGCGCTCGCTGAGTGGCTCCACCCACAACGACAAAGTCAAGGCTAACCATTGGACGTTGGAAGACCAATCGCGTGTCTCGGTACGAAAACACCAGACAAAACATTCCCACGGAAAGTCACTGCGCCCGCATGCTATATTTAGAATGCAAAGTGACGGCGAAAGGAATTTTTTGGATTTAGAGTTCAAGGCCCTTAGAATTTTGTATCTCGTATACTGTATACATCAATGAACTTTGGACTTCGAAATCTATAGTAGTAAGGTAAATAAAATATAGTTAATTTCTAATTTGCTTTTCATGCAGTTTAGTTGATCCTTTTTCTGGGTAAAATAACTACTAATAGAAAAACTGAATATTAAAAATACTAGACCTAATTTAAAAAAAAAAAAGACTTATCCGTAGAGTAAAGTGTAGAGCTACACTAAAATACATAACAATACACAAAAACAAGCAGAGTATACCCCCCCCCTCACCCGTAATCCCACCCCCTTCAAAAAATCAACAAATTAAATATATATATATATATATATTTAGATCTATTTATTATTTATTTTTATCCGTGATGGGGAAATTGGTTTTGTAGAATGTCTTATGATTATGCAAAGCAAGAAGCATTATTGATTGAGTGTGAGAAGGGGGAGGGAGGGTGCTTCCCTTCTCCCCTCCCCCACATCAAACACCTGCCCCCTATTCAGTTACGACTACCCCACAGTCTAAAACTTCAACAGTTACTTGATTTCATTTTAATTTTTTTTTTTTTTTAGATTTTCTTTTGGCTCTTGTTATACTAGAACCGACATCTGAAATTGAAACTTATTTACTTATCTATAGTGTACCCTATTTTTCATCTCATCACAGTGATGCGGCCGAGGAATTGGTCGTGGGAGGATTTCATAAATTCTCTACAATCCCCCCCCCCCCACTACCACTACACTCCTGCCTACGCCACTGTTACATAATCTCCGCGACCTTTCATACAGTGCGCCTGATTACGACATTGTCTCAGTGTCCTGCTAAGCTTTTTATCCGTGACCTTAAGAAGTCCTTAACATTCCTAACTTCCTTTGTTTACATAGTCTCGCCTCGGTTCGGTTATGTGACCCACTTATTACAGCTTATCGGTAAAAAAAAAATCATCGGGAAAATCCAAAAAGGGAGACCACTCTAAAAAAACAATTTAACATTATTAATGAACATAACATTCACAATTAATAAGCCTAGCAGGGGCGGAACTACAGTGCCGCCAGACCCCGCAATGCGGAGTGGGGGGGGGGGCCCACGCCATTTAGGGGCCCAGAGCCGACCATAATAAAAAAGTAAATTTTCTTTCATTTTTGACTTGATGGTTGTTTTGTAAAAAAATACCGTAACTGCGGTTCGATTATCTTTATTCTATAGACACCACCCCACGCTCTTGTATATTCTTTTTCCCTTTGTTTTTAAAACACCGTGAAAGCCGTGTTTTTCTCCTACAATTAAACTTATCAAAGATAAGCAAATGTTCAAACCACTTCCATGACTTATTTCCCTTTTTAAAAAAATAGTCAAATAGGGGTGATCATAAACTCCTTTTAATAGATTTGTATTTTAAACAAATTAAAAGCAATTACTTCTCTTAATTATTATTTTTTTATAAGTAATTACTAAAAAAATGACATTTTATAAAAAAGAAGTGTATTAAATCAATAATATTTAAAAAATTAATAATATAAATACAAAAAAAAAACATAAAAATAAACGGTTCCCAGAAAGAAGCGCAACGGAAAAAAGCGCAACGGAAAAAAGCGCAAAACAAAAAGCGCAACGGAAATAAGCGCACACGGAAAAAAGCGCAAAGAGAAAAAAGCGCACACGGAAAAAAGCGCAAAGAGAAAAAAGCGCAAAGAGAAAAAAGCGCAAAAAGAAAAAAGCGCACACAGAAAAAAGCGCAAACAGAAAAAAGCGCACACGGAAAAAAGCGCAAAGAGAAAAAAGCGCACACGGAAAAAAGCGCAAAGAGAAAAAAGCGCAAAGAGAAAAAGGCGCAAAAAGAAAAAAGCGCACACAGAAAAAAGCGCAAACAGAAAAAAGCGCAAACGGAAAAAAGCGCAAACAGAAAAAAGCGCAAACGGAAAAAAGCGCAAACAGAAAAAAGCGCAAACGGAAAAAAGCGCAAACAGAAAAAAGCGCACACAGAAAAAAGCGCAAACGGAAAAAAGCGCAAACAGAAAAAAAGCGCAAACAGAAAAAAGCGCACACAGAAAAAAGCGCAAACGGAAAAAAGCGCAAACAGAAAAATGCGAAACCAGAAAAAACAACGAAAAATGTGCAAAAGAGAAATTTAGCACAAATACCTATATCGACTAGATGACACATTTATACATGACTGTTAGGGTTGCTGTAAGAGTGTCGTGTTTGATCACGTGATCTACAACCATTTAAAGCGTACCACTACCAGAGGCGTAGCGACCCTTCCCGGCGCCCGGGGCGAACTTTCAATTTGGCGCCCCCCCCCCGCTTATATATATATATATATATATATATATATATATATATATATATATATATATATATATATATATATATATATATATATGTGTGTGTGTGTGTGTGTATAATTATGTGTGTGTGATAGTGTGTTTATATATAAGCTTGTGTGTGGGTAAGAGTGTATTTGTGTGTGTAAGCGTGTGTGTAAGCGTGTATGCTACAGTCCGGACAAGGTTTAATAATTACATTGTATGATTTTCATTCCTTAAAACTTTACGACAATTTAATTCCCATTAAGATGCGTTTAACTTTTTTTGCGAAAGATTAGTAATGTCAGTAAAAAAAAAATAAGCCTGATCTGTGTTAGAGGGTAGTTTGTAGCTAACGCTAATATGTTTAGACCAGCCTTTTATGTTCTAGTTTTGAACGATTTCTGTTGTGATATGGTACATAGTTGGATTCGAAGTTTGTTAGAGTAAGGACACACAAGTGACATACAAGAAGAAGTTATCAGAAATATTTATTGTTCACATTGGAATACGACATGGGTATTTCGTTGATTGGTTGATGGTATGACAAAACAAGCTAGAGAAAAAAAACTGGAATCCAACGGATGTTAACAGCTCGTAGACTTGGATTTCGCAGATTTGCCCTGCCTTCTCGCACACAGTTTCTTCCAGGCATCTTTTCGGGGGGGCGAAGCCCCCCGGAAAATTTTTTACGCCCCCCCCCCCCCGAACGAAATGAAATTTATATAATTTATATATAGAAAATATATACTTTTAACAGTGTCCGCCCCCCCCCCCCGAAGAAAGTTTACCGCCTCCCCCCGAAGATTTCAAGTGCCCCCCCGGAGAAAAAAGTCTGGAAGAAACACTGATCAAAAGTATCTGATCTCTCACGTTGAAGTTGAGAGAATCGTAAGAATCTTACAAAGAACTAGTCGCGTCTTTTTTTTAACAAAACTGGCTATTGAAATTGTACATTGCGCGTTAATACACTTGGTTTCTTTACTAAGTGTTAAGAGAGTTATCTACTCACCAATCCAGTACAAATACTTGCGATTTATGTTAGCGAAAAAAGCGCCCCCCCCCCCACCCCCACACACACTAATCACAACCATCTTGGACAAAGTTTGTAGAGCGGTTTTTAACGTAACTAACTTTTTTTTTTTAAAAATGTTACACAATTATACAATGCACAGTACAATTCGTTTCTTTCTGAGAGCTAAAGGTTGTTTACTCAGAATCCTGTGTAATTTTGCTATTTTATTTAGCCTAAAAGCGCCCCCCTGCACCATCTTGATAAAAGTCACTAACGTATTTTACAGTTCAACAATCGTACAATACGTTTTAATACAATTGGTTTCTTTTAATAGTGGTAACGTTTATCGACTCAACAATCTAGTGTAAATTCTTCCGTTTTAAGTCTCGAAAAAGCGCCCCCCCCCATCTAGGAAAAGCTTCAAAGCGGTTTTGCCGGTCACTGTTTCTTAAGAGTATATGTTTTACATTAAGAAATCAAGATAGAAAACAGTTAAATCAGTATGTAAATGCGTGTAGCCATTACATTTCTTAACTTAGACAGTTTATAATTCAAAACTGCAGCATAAAATCAGCTTTAAAAAATTTTTCCCACCCCTTTTGGCGCCCCCATAGGGTCGGCGCCCGGGGCGGCCGCCCCCCCCCGCCCCCCCCTAGCTACGCCTCTGACCACTACCATTTGCATTCCCCTCAACACGATACAGGCGATAATCGCTTTACACAATGCCTATTATTTTCTTGGTCAATAATTATTCAACTACTATTCTCGTATAAATAAACATAAAACTATCCTTGATATCGACATTACACGAAGTATCTCTCACATTCTCCCTAGTCCGAACTACATAGCTTGCATACCATAACTACCCGTTCCTATGGCAAAACTTCACTCTCTTTCATCCGCGTCATCTAACATGCATTCGTCATATCTCTCATATCTCTCGCAAAAACATTCATTCGCACCAATGAATAAAAACTTCATATTTTTATCCCCCTTTGGCTGGTAACCATATGTGTTACATATGCTTTATTTGAAAACCTGCATCATAATTGGAACAATTCCAACATTAAAACGTGTTTTTGAAAAACGTGCAAAGAGAGATAACAAATTAAAATATTAGATTGATTGAATTAGCTTTTGTTAACTCCCTTTTATCCAACAAAAATAAAATAAGTAGACGCCTATAATATTTCCTAACTTTAAATACTTAATAATAGTTAAACTATTAGTAAAACTATAAACGTTTATGGTTATTCAACATTATTAAGATGCCTGTTTATATTTAATATTACTTAAAGATGGGCCTACATGTATCCTACACTTTTTCAATACTCAACCAAAACTTTTATAATCTAGGACTTACGTTAAAATGGTGTATTATTATATTTAAAAGAAAACATTTTATTATATTGCATAAATAAAAACTAATTGTAACAAGTATATGTATATTTATTATTTCTGAAGCAAATATCAAAACAAAAGTTAAGAAATTTATTTTTTAAACAATGATTGTGTCGTAGTAAACAGGTTTTAATGTTTTTTAAAACCCGTTGCTTTCTATATCTATAATCTATTCTAAACTTCTCAAAAAAGATTTCCTATGTAGGCCAACATATCTAAGCGAGAAAAGTCAAACGTTGGACTGTAATCCTTCAAAGTAATAAACTTACTAAGCGTAATACTAACAGTGTAAGTGTAGTCTGTAATGCAGAGTTATATGAGTACAGTGTAGACTAGTGAGGTTGTAGAAGTGTAGTGTCGGTGTCGTGTAAAGTTACTGTAAAGTTTAAAATAAAAAGTACTAAAGTAGGAAGTGGCTATTCTACTATTAACTATTCGGACGCTGGTCCAACTTAAATTACTTTATAGAATCTAATTATTAATCCCCGGCCGCATTAGGACCCGGGTCCCTATATTGCGTAAAACTGGGGTGTGGGGAAATTGCGAGACGCGAAAAGCGAAATGGCGAGGCGGGAAAATGCGAGAAGGTAATGCGAGACATACCTGCGGAATTAAGGGTAAATAGCGAGACACTTTTTGCGAAAAAAGTTTTTTTCTTTCTTTTTTTTCCATCTTTATTTATTTAAATTATTTTTTTTTTGTTTTAAAATAAACAAGCATTTAGCCATACGCTTTAACACACACGAGTGTTGTATGTTGTTATTTTTTATTTAGATACTAAGAAGATAGATAGATCTATATCTAGATCTATCTATTTAAAAATCCTAACATCGCTGCTGTGCTGCTGTCATCGCCCGCTCTCGTTAGCGAGAGGAAAATCCCGTCTCAGTCGGCATTAATTTAAAAATCTAGCCCGCTCATGTTTATACAAACGTGAGCTGTGTCATTGTGAATGGGTATAATCTTGTCAGCAGGAGAGATATTTTGCAACATCTATTTATGGATTTTTGTACTTGCAAAAAGTGTAAAAGTATAAACAATTCTAAAAAGTGCAATTTATTTTTTTATTAAGTAATTTTAATTACAAACAAAATTTACAAACAAAATCTTCTGAAACAGTCCTCAAACACACCTCGTCTAAAATTCTTTTTCTAACATTGCTTTTTTATAGTGTGACTTCACATCTAACCCCCCCTCCTCCCCCTCATCACACATCGTCATAAAATTACAGACCCCCCCCCCCCCCCCTACGAATGTGACGTCATTTATGGAAGACCCCAAATAACACCACCACCAAAACCAAAAAATTCAGATAAGTTCAACTTGGTTTTAAAAATATTTGAAGTAGGCCCATAGCTTACGATATTGCACGAGCAACTGATAATATCGGTGACGTCACTTTATTTTGTTGTATCCAAATGATGTAGGCATTTCCTTGTGCTTAGATTTATATGGTAAAAAAGAGCTAGAAAAAAATCGTAGGCGGCGGCTATAATACAAAATTTCTATGCAACAATAGAAAATATGTTTGCGGCGGCAGCCGATCCGGGCACGGCGATCTTCAAAGACGGTAAATCAGGCGGCCTCGGCGTTCCACACAAAAGACAGAAGTTGATCTATCGTCGGCGGTATTTCCGTCGGTTTCGAACAAGGTGGTATTCTAAGTCGACACAAAAGATGGGGGGAGTTGACAAATCATCAGTATGTCTAGCGACGGAAAAATCGGAAGTTTTAACAATGTAAACGAAACGTCTTTGAAGTCTGGACCAAATACCACTGAAAATCGGGTGTGGTAAATTTTTCGCAGAAATCTTCGCATTTCAACACCACCCAGCGTAAGTATCGGCTTGTGGTAAAATGCGAGACAAAAAAGTCACGTGACCGACCGTTTTCGCGCCCTTCTCGCATTTTCCCGCCTCGCCATTTCGCTTTTCGCGTCTCGCAATTTCCCCACACCCGTAAAACTGCATTTTAACGTATTTTATTCCCCGCTTCACGTTCATCTCCAGTTGAGCGTATTTTATTACAAACACAACCGAAACACACAAAAACGTTAGGAAAACACTTACCACACTAGGACTAGAGCTAGATTTACTTATTTTTTTATTAATGTAATTTTTAATTAGAAAAGATAAAAAAAGCATTAGAACAGTTCCAATTATTTCGTGTGATAGCGGGAGGAAAATCCTTACATGGTCGCGGGTTCACATTGACTTAAATTATCAGCATACGTCATAGCTTAGGCAATAGCTGTTTGAAATTGTGTTAGCCTCAGTTTTGGGGTCATTGTGAGTTCATAAAAGTTTAAATATCATTTGTGGGAGATACTTGTAACAATACAAACGTCTCCTTGCAATTGTGAGGTACAGTTACTAGTAACTTCACCCATTGCCATGAAAATCCTAACTGACACACGAACCTAGCTCATTCAATATTCTAAATTTCAATTTTTCTCAAGTTTTGACAAAAGTTAATTATTAAAATCTAAAACGAAGTCAGTCTCTTTGTTTTTTTATTCATTTTTATTCATTTGTTAAAACAAAAATACAATACAAATAAATAAATCATGTTTACCTAATGTTTTGGTATGTTTCGGTTATTATAATAAAATATGCTCAACTGGAGGTAAACGAGAAGCGGAGAATAAAATACGCTAACATGGAGTTTTACCCCTATATTGTTATTCATTTGTAAAAAAAAAAATACAATACAAATAAATAAGTCATGTTTTTTAAATTTTCGTTTGTTAAAACAAAAATACAAAACAAATAAATAAATCATGTTTTCCTAATGTTTTGGTATGTTTCGGTCATTATAATAAAACACGATCAACTGGAGGTTAAACGAGAAGCGGAGAATATAATACGCTAAAATGGAGTTTTACCACAAAATCGTTGAATATTTATTAATTATCGTTAAGACGTAGTTTCCAAGTGGAGAACGTAGTGCCTCACGAATGTCAATCAGTTATGGGATCGGATCCTATCTAAGCTATCGTTTATGCGAGCAGTAGGCCTAAAATGTATTTAACTAAGTTTAATGTTCTATCTCGATAGAGTTGTTTGCTTAGGTGTCTTTTTTTTCAATTGTTTTTTTTTTTGTAATAGATTATATATCTTTTCTAGATTTAGGTTTTTAAACACGCCAATTATAAACATTGTTGTTCCATTGATCGCCCGCTCACGTTTTCTCATCAGAGCAAGAAAAATACCGATACGGTCTAGTTAGGGTCACTGTGAGTTCAGATTGATTTAGATGTGAACAATGTTCCCTCTAAGCCACTCGGTTGAAATACATAGATTATTAGTTATAAAATGAAGACCTGTTATTTTAAAATCTGTTTGAAATTTAGTTCTTAATTTTAAAAATACAAGAAAGAGTTTTTGGCATTTAAAATATAGTTTTGGTTGTTCTAGCAAAAATTAGTTCCCTAGCCTTTATATATTATAAGCAATGGTCATATAACTATTATATTATAATAAAAATTATTTTATATTGCAGGTGGATACAATCTTTACTATCAATCAATGGATGCCTGGGCTGCAACTTGAATTTGTTACTTTTGTGTGTGTGATAAAATAAAAAAAACATGGATAAGAAAGAATGCGTTACAAATACGCTATGTAATCAAATAGTTCTCACACCTAACTATGGTGGCTCATCACTCATGGAGGAAGCTGTGCTCTGCAGCAGAAGAGTTCAGTTAAAAAATACTGACCTCACAGACGGTGATGAATCAAATGAAGAATGTGATGCAAGTTCTTATTCTCTTGGTGAAGAGGATAAATCTGCTGACGGAGATGTACAGAATAACATTTTTCACCAAGTGAGTTTTTCTAAGGAAGATTATTTCAATCCAGATCAAGTTATTGGCGACTTGGACAATGGCAGTTACCTGGAAAACACCAGTCATCTGGATGACATGATAGATGTCAAACCTGATGCAAAAAGCTTGGCCATTATAAACACCTTACCCTCAGAGACGGTCTTGTTCAGATGCTGTTTGTGTAATTTGGGGTTCAATGATGCTTATAGGATGACATTACACATAGGACAACATTCTGGAGTGGCTGTTTTCCCGTGTGAAGAGTGCGACATGAAATTTTTAAACAGCAGAAGCCTTACTGCCCACAGAAAGCTCCATGCAGGCGGAAATTTAAACAACTTTTCGCCTGTTAAAGAAATCTCTGTGAATAAAAAGTTTCACTTGCCAATAGACTGGTACAGATGTACCACTTGCGGTCAGAGGTTTCAGTATAAAAATGATTATTTATCTCACCTTCTCATGCATGGGGAACGTCCGCACAAATGTCGTCTCTGTTCCAAGACATACAGAAGCGCAAGCGGCTTAAGGAACCATGTTCAAACCCACAAGAATAAGGAAGATAAATTTTTCCGTTGTTTTATTTGCTACAAAGTTTTTAAAGAGAACTCTTCTTTGAACTCTCACCTTGTGACCCATTCAGAAGACAAGCCTCACCTGTGTCACCTGTGTGGTCAAGCGTTCAAATGGAAGAATGGACTCAGCAAGCACATGCTGGTGCACACTAAAGTCAAGCGCTACAAGTGTGAGCTCTGCGGAACTTCCTTCAACAGGCTGGATAACATGAAGCTGCATTTAGTCACTCATATAAAGCCTTTTACTTGCTCACTTTGTGGCAAGAACTACAGCTCCAAATACTCAATAGACTTGCATTTAAGTTCCCACTCAGGGGAGCAGATTCTCAGATGTGCTGTCTGTGACAAAGTCTTCTACCACGAAGAAGCACTTCTCCTGCATGCACAAAGCCACACCAGTAAAGAGGTTTTTAAGTGTCGCTACTGCCTTGCTGTATTTAAACAAAACATCCAACTGAAAAACCATTTAAAAACTCATTCGTTTGCCAGGCATCTGACAGAAGAAGTCAAGCGATACAAATGTAGGATGTGTACATTGGTGTTCACTGATGAAAATGACTTGTTGGCGCATAAAGAGATACATTTAATAGAGAGACCTTTTCGTTGTGAAATATGCGGCAAAGCCTTCCCCTGGAGGAAAGCGTTGAACGACCACAAGCGCTGCCACGCACCCAAGAAATATAAATGTGATTTCTGTGATTTCATGTTCAGAGATCGGTATTCTTTGACCAGACATATACGCACACACCCGCAACAGTAACATTTTTTATGTGGTATCATGAATTATTTATTGGCTGCTTATTTTTATATGCAATGTTTTTAAATATTTCTAACTATATTGTAAATAAATGTTTAAACAAGATCAACAAATTATATATAGTTTTTCTACACTGTATAATAATATTAATATTCCATCTAGCAAGGATATGTAGCTCAAAAATCTGAATTTATGCACGTATTATTATAATTTTCTTACGTAAACTAAATAGTCTTTATATTTACCTATAACTGTGCATATTCTTTCTTCTTTTTCTGCATTCTTAATTTTAGTCAACTTGTTATGCCCCATATAGGCCTGCTTTTCTTTTTGGATTTGCTCCCATAGCCTTTGTCCAACAAAGAACAAACCACAAGGCAGCAGCTGTTTGATTTTGGAGTTGTCTCTCCTAGAAGAGTTGCTGTCCCCAGCTAAAGAGCCGCATCTGCCAGAGAATTCGAACTCGAGAATTTTCAGTTTAGCAACCATAAGCTTTACCGGCTCGACCACGCCGACACTCAACCGTGCATATAATAGCAAGCCAATGTTTTTTGTTTGATGAACATGGTTACCATATTTTGTTATTTTCTGCAAGCATTCAGCTGGAAGAAATGCCATCACTAGCTCTCCTGGCATTGGTAAGAAATTGTTAACTAAGATTTTAAAATGTCCTTATCATCCTGATACATTATTAAAAACTTTTCAATTATCAATTCACTAATTTATTTTTGTTGCTGGTGGTATTGTTAAGACTAGGTATAAGTATAAAGGTATGAAACTTACACATTATGTTCTTCCCCGTATACATTGTAGGCCCTAGCGTCTGAGCTTTTTATTTGGGGTGGTGGGGTGTTTGTTCGCTGTTAGATACATGAAGAAGACACAAGCCTCCATGTTACTCCTGCTACATAGCTATGCAACTTTACAACTTACAATGATAAAATCATAAACATTACAAAACAAAAATTCATAGACTTCTGATAGGTCTACATTTATCAATTTTTTTTTAAAAAGTGAGAACTTAGTCCACACAATGACAACATCATACACATAAAATGTGTCTAATCACTTATCAACAAGGCATTTATTGAAATTAATATCAAATATTTAATCTGTTCTTGTATGTTTTTTAAATTAACCTTTCATTTACCAAATTTCTAGAGCTATCTTGTTTCTAATTATATAATTCTGGTAGGGGCCTACTGTGAATTTTTAAAATTTTTTTACCAAAGCCATATTATTGTTTGTATCAAACTATACTAGAACACTAGTATCACATACCAAGAACTTACTATATTTTATAAAAAATTTCATATTTAATTATAATGTGTTTGATTTTTTTATCCTTTATATGTTGCTGCTTTGTTTCTGTTTTTCATGTTCTAGGGCTGTGAAATGTGTATTAGACAAAAATTTATTTGAAATTTTTGGTCATGGGTAATATAAGGGTTCTTTAAAAAAGTTTTTTTTAATAACAATTTATAAAATTAATTACGGATAAATAAGTAATTATTTTTATTCATTGGGATAAAATAAAAATATATAACAGATGAAACATATACATAATTTAATTTCTTAAAATCCATACAACTTTTCCCATATTTGAGCATACAGTCAGATCTATGCATATTACTTTACTATCATTATCATATATAAATCAGGGACATATTGGTACATATGTTGATAGCTAATAAATGAAAACATATTATTAATATAATCTAAGTTAACCCATAAGGTATGTAGATACACAAAATCGAGTTTTCTCTAAACATAGTGTTGCAGACCTCTAATATTTGGACTGCTGTGTGTTGATAAACCACAGTTTTTAAGTGTAACAAGAACATTGTGAAATAGCTTGGTTAATGAAGACGGACATAAAGCTTTTAATTATACATTGAGTTTTAATACTGAGGGGGGATGTGTGGCTATAGGTCAAACAAAGGATTCCCATGTTTGAAAGCAGTGGATCCAATGGTTTAACAGCCCTGTTTTTTGATGGGTTGGATAGTTAAGTTTAACACTCCCCATTCTAATGGTTTAACTGTCCTAGATCTGATGGTTTAACAGCCCTGGCTTTGATGGTTTAACAGTCCTAATTTTAATGGTTTAACAGTCCTGGATCTGATGGTTTAACCATTCTGGATCAGATGGTTTAACAGTCCTATGTATCTCATGGTTTAATAGTCCTATATCTGTTGGTTATACATTTCTTGTTCTAATGGTTTAACAGTCCTAATGTTAATGGTTTAACTTCCCTGGATCTGATGGTTTAACAGCCCTGGATCTAATGGTATAACAGTATGGTTTAACAATTCTGGATCTGATGGTTTAACAATCCTAATTTTGATGGTTTAACAGCCCTAGATCTGTTGGTTAAACATGTCTTGTTCTAATGGCTTAACAGTGCTAATGTTAATGGTTTAACAGTCCTATATCTGTTGGTTATACATTTCTTGTTCTTATGGTTTAACAGTCCTAATGTTAATGGTTTAACAGCCCTAGATCTGTTGGTTAAACATGTCTTGTTCTAATGGCTTAACAGTGCTAATGTTAATGGTTTAACAGTCCTATATCTGTTGGTTATACATTTCTTGTTCTTATGGTTTAACAGTCCTAATGTTAATGGTTTAACAGCCTTAGATCTGATTGTTTAACAGCCCTAGATCTCTCTCAACAAACATCGAAACACCCCGACCCTCCAATGTTGACACAACCTTCTGCACCCCCCTGCTCACGCTGTTTACTGTAGCCAGTTATTCCTAGATCTAACAAAATATTAAATACTCCACGCTCATAAATTGGGTTAGACCCAACGGCTTTCCAGGGGCGTAGCTCGGATTAGAGGAACCAAAAACCCAAAAGTAGAAAAATTAGTACGCTTTAGGCCTAATGGCTTTTAAAATTTTCACAGAGAATTTGACGTTTCTATCTTTAACTTACTTTAATTATTAAGCATGACAAATTTTAGTTTAAGATTCCCCGCACCCCCAACCCCCCCCCCCCCCCCCCCCCCGTTTGCACCCTGTAAATTTTCTTGACGTTACCCATGCTACAGAAACAAGTGAACTCTACTTCACTTGCCCCATAGACCGTAAGATTTGAAAGGCAAATTTTACTTTACCCATGCACAACAATATAGATAGATAGATAGATAGATAGATAGATAGATAGATAGATAGATAGATAGATAGATAGATAGATAGATAGATAGATAGATAGATAGATAGATAGATAGATAGATAGATAGATAGATAGATAGATAGATAGATAGATAGATAGATAGATAGATAGATAGATAGATAGATAGATAGATAGATAGATAGATAGATAGATAGATAGATAGAGGGGTCATCCATAAATGACGTCACGCTTTCTTTTGACGATTTTTTCCCTCCCCCCCCCCCTCCGTCACACGTCGTCACAAATAGCCGGACCCCTCCCTAAAATGACGTCACACCTCAACCTACAACCCCCCCCCCCCCCTCAAAATTGCGGTTGAATTTTTTTTAAACATCGATATTTTTCTAAAATCTTGTCTAAACTATTATAATTTATTAAAACATTTATCTAAAACGCGAAATAACGTCTAAAATTCGTATTCTAACATTGCTTTTTTATAATGCAAAAATGTGACGTTGCAACATCTGAACCCCTCCCCCACATCACACATCGTCACAAAATTACGGACCACCCTCCTCCCTATCAGTGTGACGTCATTTATGGATGACCCCCATATATATTCGTACTGGACTCACACCAAGTAGATAAATAGTGTATGTCAATGGTAGCACCTGTTCACCCCGACAAAAGAACCACTTTAAAGCAGCTATCTTACATGTAACACCAATATATCGTTGTCACTTGTAAGTGCCTGTTTGAAACTGTTTCTATGTGGAGCCACACGAAGAGGAAGCATCGAGCAATCGAGGCTATCTATCGAGTTCAGCAGTGTTTCTTCCATGAATCTCTGCGGGGGAGAGCCACTCCCCCCGGGAGAAATAAGTCTAGAGGAAACACTGGAGGTCAGCAGTGGCGTAGACAGGACTGTGTCCTGAGGTGGGGGGGGGCTAGTTTAACCCTCTCCCCTATGATTAATTCCTGGCTACGCCACTGGTCTGAGTAGTTACTTTACCCTAGTTACTGTAAAACTGTCAACATCTATTTTATTAAAAAAATTTTTTATATAATCTGAGAGAGTTGTCAGAAAGCAACAATACCCCCGGCTGCTCACTGACACAGACAGTCAAAACAATCCGACCAATGGCGTTGACAGCCGCCGTCGTGTCCTGAGCTGACTTTGTTTACCTAAGCCCGGCCCGCCCCTCTTCTTAAAATAACACAACTTTTATTTCTGCCCCCGGCCAAATGAGTTTCGCGCTGCTAGCGTAGGCTAGCAATGTTTCAGACTATGCCTACACCAGATGAAGCTAGTCCTTAGATTTCATCACACCCATCCAGAGTGATGTGTTAATGATCTCACTGTGCTTCAAGCAAGTGTTTTCTCTTGTTCTGTAGGCCTGGAGTCTGTCTATAGGCCTAATACTCAAGATCTATAAGGCTGTCTATTAGCTAGGCTGAGCGACTGTCATAAGCAAATTAGGCCCGGCCTAAATATGAAACTTACACATTCCAATTACAGATTAGTAAGGTGAGTTAGGCCTAGTCTAAAAAAAGTCTAAATTAGAATTAGATCTTTATAATGTAAGTTATGGCCTACTTTTTACACAGTATATA
Organism: Physella acuta; assembly: GCF_028476545.2. NCBI lineage: Eukaryota > Metazoa > Mollusca > Gastropoda > Physidae > Physella > Physella acuta. The sequence continues at coordinate 686,700 of NW_026732229.1, read as the reverse complement.
TATATATATATATATATATATATATATATATATATATATATATATATATATATATATATACAGTGGCGTAGCCAGGATCGTCTCAAGGGGGGGGTTCCAATTTTTACCCGGGGACAAGCTTTCGATTTGCAACCCCCCCCCCCCCTCAAACTTGTGATTTGCACCCCCCTCAAACTTTCGATTTGCACCCCCACCTCAAACTTTCGATTTGCATCCCCCTCCCTCTTCCCGGAGAAAAATTCTGGAAGAAACACTGTTTTATATTAATAAAAGTTTCGGAGCAGGTTTTTGTTGTTAGGGGAAATAGTTTAAGCCAGTTGTTAGCCTGTGGATATCGTCGACTGTCGTCTTCGATATAGTCGTGTTCGTTGTGTATATAAACACTACAGTTAAATGAATCAACGCCACCCTGTCTTTATTTGTATTGGATCGTCCTACGTGCACATTGTCCTTCTAGTGTCGACCGTGGCCTCATCTCACTTCGTAACAATATGGTCATATAAAGCCTACATTATATTATATACAGTGTTTCTTCCAGGCATCTCTTCGGGGAGTGAGGTTGGGGGGTGGTGGGAGCTGAGCCCCCACCCCCAACCCGAAGGGAAATGGAATTTATATAGAAAAATATTTACTTTTAATCGTGTCCGCCCCCCCCCCCCAACGAAATTTTTAGTCTGCACTCTGCCCCCCGCCCCCTCCTCCTAAAATTCTGAAAAAATTGTGGAAGAAAAATTGATTATATGTGCCTAACTATGCTTTAGTATGTAACTAGTGCTTGTCTTTGCCGCTTTAACATCATTTAGACCTTGCTACACATAAGAAATCGCTGCTATTCAGTTTTCACCACTTTTCAGATTCCAAATGTAGGTAGGCCTATATTATTTTTTCTCTCGGGATGTGTGTGTGTGAGTGGAGGGGGGGCACTGGTAAAAGTATATATTTTCCATGTACATTCGATTTACACTTGGCCTATGGCCTAGATCTATATATTTATTTAATTTGTAGTATCAAGAAGTGGAAAATCTTCAAAATACGCGGACAATTTACTTTTAAAACGTATAATAAATAAATATATAGATCTAGGCCAGGGGTCTCCAAACTACGGCCCGCGGGCCGAATGCGGCCCGCGAGGTCCTATCATCCGGCCCGTGGAGAACTTTTTGTCCACGGAAATAAACGTTTGTTGGAGATGGCTGAGGAACTTTGCTCAGAAAAATCACGACATGCCTGGAAGAAACTGGCCCCCGAACTGAAATTTGATAGTTAATGCGGCCCTCGGACTGAAAAGTTTGGAGACCCCTGATCTAGGCCATAGGCCAAGTGTAAATTTGTTTCTTCTCTATTCATAACACAATTTTTTGTTTTGTTTTATTTTCCTGTGTGGTAGGCCCTTTACGTTAAAAATTTAAATTATGTCGTCCGGTTTATATATTAATTGAAAAATACGACTTTATGTATGTTTAATTAGCTGAGATTTAAAAAAAATTGTAGCCTACTAAAAGCAACAGTGAATAAAATTAGAGGTCAAACACGTAATGTTGCTTAATTAAACGTAGACGATATTTTGTTTTCGGGTTTTGGTAAATCCAAGAACCGGTACTCTCAATGTTCTTTACGTTTTGTTTCCTGATTTACTTAGGCACTATAAAATACTTATTATTATAAGACATAGGCCTAAGTTATTATAAAATTATAAGTATATTAAAAATTACTAGGGCCTTACTACTAGATTCCTAATGACGAGTAATACATAAAATCTTATTTTTTTTTTTGATATGATGAGCTTTACGTTTTTTAATTATAGAACTCCAAGGCTAAGCAACTCTTTTAAAATATTTAAAAATATCAAGTCCGTTGCCGCATCTGGTAACAGTGGTAACACTAGTCGAGTAACACACACTAGTAACAGTCTGCTGAGTTTTGAGTACTTCTACTTACTACTTACTTTACTTAGTAAAACGACTGTACTGAGTACACCGTACCTAGTCCTAGATAGTTCTAGTAGCTACCCATTACCCATAGATTATAGATTATAGAATGATGCTAGCTACTACTAGATTAAGATCTAGAAATCTAGTAGCTAGTCATTTTTCCCCTTCTTAGGCAATCTTAGGCCTTAGTTTAGTGTAAGAAGACTAGACTAGTCTACTAGTATTACTAAGAAAACTAAGAGTAGAAGTTTAAAGTTTAGTCTAAATGAAGTAGCTCTGACTGCGCACTACATGAAGCTCAAACGAATGATTTTACTAAGTTTTTATTTTAATTAATTATTAAATATAAATAAATAATATTAATTTAATAGGTATTAAATACTCACAAATAGGCTGAGGCAAACAAATGTTAACTGATTTCTTATTCTAATGAAGCTACATATATAGACTAATTTATTACTCCAATACCTAGTTGCTAGTTTTAAGTTAGCGTCAGTGTACTGAGTTTTGGTCTGTTAAAAGAAACAAAATTTAAAACCTGATAAATCTCATTAACTAACATACAATTATTAACCCCATTCTAGACTGATGTGCTGTAGTGCTTTAGCATATGATATTTCAGCATGTCTGTAGGGCATAGTAATTTCTTAAAATTTCAAAAGCATGTATATTGTAGCTGTATTTTGTTTTTGGTCATATGCAGATATTGCATGTTCATTTTCATTCAGAAGTAGACTTAATTTCTATGCTAGAACTAGAAGTGCAAGCAATTTTTGCTATTGTCTTGGCTACCCACATTAACCGTGAGATTTGCTATATTTCAGGTTTTTTGGATACCAGAAACAAGAATAGATGAAGCAAAGAGAAGATAAATTACTTTTACAGTCCAGTCTTCTAAAGAATGCCTTACACATTAAGATCACGTTTGAATCCTTCAAAACAGAAGCCAATAACAGATCATTTTAATAGTTCTACAGAAAGCGAATTAAGTGTGAGTAGTGATAGTCAGTGTGATACAACTGATAACATTCAACATTTAGACAACTCTTCTAATATTAAAAGTGAACCCTTTGATGGAATTTCTGTCAAAGACTTAAGCAAGCAACAAGATGCTTTGAGCAAGGCATTATCTGAAAATCATGATGCAGTTAATTCAGATTTTCACCAGAGAAGTTTTATTGACAGGGCAATGAATTCCGTTTTCTCTTCATCTCTCTTACAGATTAATAATGTATCTATCAAAGCTGAAGATTCAAAAGATAATTTAGAAGATTTATTATTTCCACCTCTACCTCATTTTTTTGAAGGTGGGTTTATCAGTTATTTCCAAAGTGGTAATAATTTACATCTTTCTTTGAAGTTCTCTCTCACAAAATATACCTCAGGGTCTACTTGTTGTTTATGTAATGCAAAGTGTGTGGGATTACATAACATGTCACATCATCTAAGGCTACACACTGCAGATAAAGTTTATACTTGTATTGAATGCCAAGGGCAGTTTTTATGTAATGAAGATTACATATCGCATACAAGCATTCACAATACTCAGCTTACTTGCAACATTTGCCATAGCAGCTTCAACGAAAAATGTAAGTTTATAGCTCATTCACAAACTCATTTAAGTGAAATTTTTTTAGCATGTAATATGTGTTACCATAGATTTAAGCAGAGAACCGATTTCTTGCGGCACTTGCGATTTCACAGTGAACGTCCTTACGAGTGTGCCATTTGTCCAAAGAATTATATCCATATTCGGAGCTTAAGAAAACATGTTTCCAAACTGCACAAAACTGACAAGCTTCAGGTTTTTAACTGTGCGCAGTGCGGTAAAGAGTGTCAGAATGCCCACAAGTTAAGACATCATGTTAAACTACACTCAAAACAAGTTGTTTTGTGTCACATTTGCGGGAAATCTTTTAAAGACACCACGTCAATCAAGAGACATGTCCGGGAACACAGTGGTATCAGACCTTATAAATGTGAAATGTGTGGGTGGGCGTCGCCTCGTTTGAACAACTTATCCAAGCACCTCAACACGCACCTTAAACCGTTAAAATGTCTGCACTGCGATCAACATTTTAGTTGTGATATATTTCTTGACTTACATTTAAGCAAACATTCTGGGGAAAAACCCTACCAGTGCGATGCCTGTGATAAAGGATTTTTCTTTCCTTCTGCCTTAGCTATTCATAAAAGAAGGAAACACAGTGACAAAAGTAAGGAGAGTAGGAATCATAAATGCCCCATCTGTTTTGCATTTTTTAAAAGGAAGTTTCATCTCAAAAGACATCTGCGTGTGCATGAACAAAAAACTCGCACGTGTGGGCTTTGTCCCGCATCATTCACTGACAGAGAGGATTTAAAAGTGCATCAGGCAACGCACAAAGATGAAAAGGTATTCCAGTGTCCTGTATGTGGGATAGGATTTTCCCGCAGGAAGAGGTTGTGGGACCACAAGCACATCCACTCTGGTGTCAAGTTTAGTTGTGATGTGTGTAACATTCTTTTCTCACATAGGAAATCACTGAACCGACACATGAAAGCTCAACACGGGAAAAGAAATGTGTTGTCTAAAAAATAGTAAAAAAATAAATGGGGCTGTGATAGTCTGACTTTTAAATGAAAATTTTTTTTACACATTTTAAATGGATTAGACTCCAGCGCTGAGGATAAAAATTTCTTGGAGAATTATTGCCAGATTGTTAATTATCATGTTTACAGTATTACATGTAATAATTGATAAATCACATATTGTGGTATAGATACTTGCCATGTTCACCAGTGAAATGTAGAGGGTTAGGTTTCTGACTTGGGTTGATTACTAGGGTTAGGTTTATTGTAGAGTTAGATTTATTCCTGTCTAGGTTTTTGCCCTGGGTTAGGTTTGTTAAGTATTAAGTTTTACTTAGGTTAAGTTTATACCTAGGGTTAGGCGTGTGTTTAGGGTTTTGGGCTAGGCTGATGACACATTATAAACGTTTCATTAAGTTTGGGTCATAAACCATTTACTGTAACTAGTGTGACACCATCTCAGTGTAAATATTTTGTTTTTGCATCAGGTCCAGTAAGAAAAGGTTTTTTATTTTGTTTAAAAAATAACAACTTATAAACCTTAACCAGAAGAAATGTAAATAGGCCTCCTTATGTTGTTGATTAAAAAAATCTTTCTTGTTTTTAACTTTACACCTGCCTTGTATGTAACATTTTTTTATATAGAAAGTTTTTTGAACTGATAACTAGTCCTGTTCTTTGTATGTTATTTTTATAGAAAAATTATCACTCATGTACGTTACAAGTGTACGTACATATTGTGTAAGTTTGCTCTCATTATTAATATTACAAATGTATATCTGATATTATGAGACGGAGTGGTCTAGCGGTAGAGAGCTGGACTGCTGGCATGTAAGTCTCGAGTTCAAATCCGGGTTACAGTCAGTAGACCGTCCCTGAGTCCACCCAACTCTAATGGGTACCTAACTCACGTTAGGGAAAGTAAAGGCGGCTGGGCATAGTGCTGACCACACTATCTCTTCATATGCCGAGGTCACAGAAACAAGTGAACTCTACTTCACTTGCCCCATAGACCGTCAGGTTTGAAAGGGAAACTTTACTTTTTTATATCTGTTATTGCAGTATGTGATCACATATAAAGTATTTTGATTTTTGCCTAAAGAACATTGTGCTACTGTTCTTATTACTTTATTTTAATTTTTTTCTACTCTTTTAGCTTTTTTGAAAATGGGAATTTAAACATACTTGGGTTACTGACTGTAATACTTTTTTCTGCCTAGTTTGAACTATTACTATAGTATACATGTCTATATTATTTGCTTAATTACATGTGTATATACATTTTTACATACACACACAATTAGATAGATAGATAGACAGAGAAACAGACAAGAGTGAGAAAGGTAATAAGATAGTACCTCTAGTGCAGAAAATATGATAAGATTAAGAAATTATTTCTTGCTATTGTATCAGCTATAGATATCCACAAATCTACTTTACAACCTCTACAAATATCCACAAATCTACTCCACAACCTCTATGGATATTCACAAATCTACTTTACAACCTCTATGGATATCCACAAATCTACTCCACAACCTCTATGGATATCCACAAATCTACTCCACAACCTCTATGGATATCCACAAATCTACTCCACAACCTCTATGGATATCCACAAATCTACTCCACAACCTCTATGGATATCCACAAATCTACTCCACAACCTCTATGGATATCCACAAATCTAATCCACAACCTCTATGGATATCCACAAATCTACTCCACAACCTCTATGGATATCCACAAATCTACTCCACAACCTCTATGGATATCCACAAATCTACTCCACAACCTCTATGGATATCCACAAATCTACTCCACAACCTCTATGGATATCCACAAATCTACTCCACAACCTCTATGGATATCCACAAATCTACTCCACAACCTCTATGGATATCCACAAATCTACTCCACAACCTCTATGGGTATCCACAAATCTACTCCGCAACCTCTATGGATATCCACAAATCTACTCAACTTCTACAGATATCCACAAATCTATTTCACAACCACTACAGATATCCACAAATCTCCACAACCTCTACAGATATCCACAAATCTATTCCACAACCTCTGCAGATATCCACAAATCTATTCCAAAAGCATATTAAAACAAGACTGTAGGTGCAACAATCAGTGAACACCTACATCATGCAAGAACAGTGTTGAAAGACACAGAGTTTAAAATAGTTCACACACAGTCCACCAAGTCTATGATAGTCAAAAAAAAATACACCAAAGCTTCTACTACAATTTTCATTTTTCCAATGCTGTTTCACTTCATATCCTAAGATTATGAGTATTAATTGCTTTCTCCTACATTGTGATTGTTATTTTATTGTTATTTTTTTAAACTTGCATTTTAAATTTATTAAAATGTTTATGCCTATTTTTATATTTGTCCCAGCATTTAAAAAAAAAAAAAAACAAGCCTTAAAGATTTTTTAGAAATTATTTTAATTTTAAACCTTTTTACATTTCTACCAAATTGATCCAATAATGCTTTCTAATTTCAAGGGAAAGAACACTGTATTTTTAGTAAGTATTTAATTTATTGAATAATCTCCCCTGACGCAAAAAAATACTTCTGCAGTGTTTTACACACAGCTTTCGATTGTTTTTAACTCTGATACCTAAAATACTCGTAAATGAACTTTGCTGAAAGAAATTGACAGTTTATTATATTTAAGGTGATGTGTGTGGGGGGATAGGCCCCCCCCCCCCTTCCCCACCCCTCGAAAAGATGCCTGAAAGAAACAGAAAGTGAATGGGCTCGCGTTGTTTGGGTTGTCTTTCTTACAACCCAGGATAGGCGTACCGTGGCTTGCTACTGGATGTAGAGGGGGCTAGTGTCGAGAACAATCGGCCTAGCTTCGCTGCGCGAGACGTTTTCAAGCTACTTACATTCCTATTGGTCGATATCCCAAACCACGCCTCCTTTTGTTCGCAAGTCAAGCCCAAGTTCTGAACTACAGAGCTAGTTCTGTACAGGCCATATTATTATTTTATTCTCTAAGGCAGGGGTCTCCAAACTTTTCAGTCCGAGGGCCGCATTACCTATCAAATTCAGAGTTTCTTTCAGGCATCTCTTCGGGGGGGCAAAGCCCCCCCCCCCGAACAATTTTTACCGCCCCCCCGAACGAAATGAAATTTATATAATTTATATAGAAAATATATACTTTTAACAGTGTCCGCCCCCCCGAAGAAAGTTTACCGCCCCCCCGAAGATTTCAAGTGCCCCCCCGGAGAAAAAAGTCTGGAAGAAACACTGATCAAATTTCAGTTCGGGGGCCAGTTTCTTCTAGGCATGTCTTTGATTTTTCTGGGCAAAGTTCCTCAGCCATCACCAACAAACGTTTTTTTCCGTGGACAAAAAGATCTCCACGGGCCGGATGAGAGGACATCGTGGGCCGCATCCGGCGTGCGGGCCGTAGTTTGGAGACCCCTGCTCTAAGGGTACTACTTACTGTGTGTGTTGTAACGCCCATTATATTTTATGTTATTATTAACTTACCCTGATTTCTTTACTATGGGTTTCAGATGCGTTGCGACCCTTTCCTGGACGAACTATCCATTTTGTGCCCCCATTGATATTTAATTAATTAAGGTGGCAAAAAATCTTACACACTAGGTGGGTGGGTAGGTAGGTAGGTGCGTCATGATGAAATAATATTAAATACATCATTGTTAATGTTATGATGTGTGTTTTATCAGGGTATTTTGATGGGAATGAATGTTGTTGCAAAATATGTGTCGAATGCATGTTTGATGACGCGGATGAAAGAGAGTGAAGTTTTACCATAAGAACTGGTAGTTTAATGGTATGCAAGCTAGGTAGTTTGGACTAGGGAGAATGTGAGAGATACTTTGTGTAATTTCGATATCAAGGATAGTTTTATGTTTCTTTATACGAGAATAGTAGTTGAATAATTATTGAACAAAAAATAATAATAGGCATTGTGTAAAGTGATTATCGCGGTGATGGAAATGCACATGGTATTGATACGCTTTAAATGGTAGTAGATCACGTGATCAAACACGACACTCTTACAGCAGTCCATATAGCGCATTTTTCGTTGTACTCATTTTTCTGTTTGCACTTTTTTCTGTGTGCGCTTTTTTCTGTTTGCGCTTTTTTCTGTTTGCGCTTTTTTCCGGGACACTTAAAATTTCTGGGGTGCGGTTGGAGAGTAGCCTGGCAGTAACAGTAACAGTATGTCTTTTAAAAGTACCCCCCCCCCCCACACACACACACCCATACAACTACCTCAGGTACTTAATGTCATGGACAACCCTATCGACAAAACCGTATTACATAACCTTCAAATCCAACACAGACTTTTGTATCACCGGTATTTATTGAACTTTTCATTTCATAACAATATAAACAAAATGGAAATGTTCTAATAAACTTTTTAATTTTAAAGCTGCCATGATTATATTTCTTAGCTCTTGAGTGTTCAATGATCAAATTTAAAAAAAAAATGTTTCCTTAAAAGACAGATCACATATTTTCTATTGGTGTTTTATAATTTGTTTTTAAAATGGTGTCCACATTTAATTTTGTTGCTAATTAAGTATTCACTAAACTGATTTAACATGAAGTTAGTTATTGAGTGAATTTAAAAATGTATATTAAAAATAATTATCTAAAAAATTAATAGGTAAATAATTAGAAATTAACTTTTTATTTTTCCCGATGTCAAACACAAAAAAGTGTTTGGTAAATGTAAACTATTTTCTTGATGACTAAAATCATTAACAAACTTCTTATCATAAAGATATAAACGAATTTGTTAGTTCAGGAATGATGAACAAAAAAATATTATTTTCTGGAAAGAATTAAGTTTAAACAGTTTAAATCAACCGGATGTATGTTACTCTTGTATACATTTTAGGATAGCATCCATTTTTACAGGGTAAAATCTAAAGATTTCCAAGTGATATTTCTTTTTGCAAGATTTAAAATCTCTGCATAAAAACAAAAATAACAGCTCTAAAAATGAAGCGTATAAAATGTATCTAAAAAATAAATCACACTTTATGCTATACATATATCACATAGGTATAGTTGGGTGAATGTATCACATGGGTATGATTTGGTGAAAACTGGTAAAACAAATTAAAACAACTGTTTCAACTTAAGGACTACATCAGGTATTGTAACTTAATAAAAAAAATAATGTATTAATGAAACTTGTGAATAAACACCTAATTTACTAATAACAAAATGTAGGGAAACACTTATTTTTTTAAAGGAATCATTGATGATAAGTGTTGTAAAAGCATCAACGGTTGTTTCCCTTGCAGCTATATCAGTATCTTATTCCAAAAAGGGCCATTACTTGCACGTACAGGGGAATCAGTAATTAATTATTTTTTTAAATGTAATTTATAATTCAATTGCGGTAAATATTAAAAAAAAATATTTGCAAAATTAACAACTTTCCAAAAATTAAAAGAAAAAAAACCCACTTTCTTAAATTTGAAATTATTTAAATAATGGGAAAATATGTATGTAGGCTACAAAAAATACCTTATGAAAAAAATTTACATTTTAAATTCAGTATAAAAAAGCTGCGTATATAAAAAATTAAAGCACTTCTAACAAAAAATCACTGCCTTTTTTAAAATTAAAAACAGAAAAATCACGCTGTGAAATGTGTTCGTTTTTCTTCTTCTTCCAAATTTGGAATTTACAAAAATATTACAAAAATTCTCAAAATGTTCATGACGTCAGTTTCATTTCTCACCAGGTTAATGACGTCAGAACTAAAATCATCACAGGGGTATGACGCCACTGGGAAGTGACCTCAGGGCAGGGGGATCCTGTAGCCCTCTGGGTAGTTGCCCTGTCGCTTCCGCCCAAAGAACTTGGTGATGAGCTGCACGGTGTTGGACGCCGTCTTCTCGGCTCCATCCTTGACATGTTGACTCAGCAGGGGGTTCACTTCCGCAATGTCAACGACAGACAGACGACCTACATTAACATGGCATTTTAAATATAGAGTTTAACTGCGTGTTTACAACAAGTATTAAAGATTGATATATTCTTATTTTATTATCCCAAGATATGGTTTATGGTATAACTAAAAATAAAGTTAATTAAAAATTTAATTGGTGTGTAATTAGAATGACGTAGAATACCTGTGAGGCAGATCTCTTCGGCGATGTAGTTGGCTTCACGCATGGTTAAACCTCCAGGTACTGGGGAAACAAAGGTGAGTGTCGTACGGCAAAGGGTTGTTGGATGAGTTGTGTTGTACGGCAAGTTAGCGTTGGATGAGTGGTGCTGTACGGCAAGTTGGTGTCGGATGAGTTGTGTTGTACGGCAAGTTGGTGTTGGATGAGTGGTGTCGTACGGCAAAGGGTTGTTGGATGAGTGGTGTCGTACGGCAAGTTGGTGTTGGATGAATGGTGTCGTAAGACAAGTTGGTTTTGTATGAGTGGTGTCGTACGGCAAGTTGGTGTTAAGTATGTTGTGTCGTACGGCAAGTTGGTGGTGGATGAGTTGTGTCGTACGGCAAGTTAATATTGGAAGAATGGTTTCGTACAGTGTCGCGCGGTGTTGTGTATGTGGTGTTATACAGTTGGTGGTGTTGGGTGTATAATGTCATACAGTTGGTGGTGTTGAGTATATGTTGTGTCGTACGACAATACCTTGTTGGATGATTAGTGCAATGTTGTGTTGGACGAGCACACATTAACGTTGGATAATGCCATCCAGCGTATGTATGTTGGATGACTGAAGTAAAAGACTAGCGTCATACAACCAACTCTTTATTGGACACGACTCTACAACATGACAACAGTTTGTCTTAAGCCCAGCTTATATTAACATCCAAGAATAAATTATCTACTGACTACGTTAACACTGGGCCACATGGTTTAAACTACTTTCAATACATTTTGCAACATGTGCTTAGGGCTATAATTAGCGCAGTCGTCATTAGTAACAGATGTCTGTGGGAGAGGGGGAGGAGGGGGGTCTAAAACAAAACTAGGATCAACCCTTTGTCATGCTCACGAGTCATATGACCGTGTGTGTGTGGGGGAGAGGGAGGGGGGAGGGGGGGGGGGAGAGTCTAAAACTCTAGGATTCAGCCCTAAGTCACAGGTATGGCCACGGTTCTAAAAGATAGAGATTATCCCTCTGTCACGCTCACGACTGACATAATCTCCATGGTTCTAAAACAAGATGGTTCTGTCCGGTATCATGGATGAAAATAAAGGATAAAAATTATCAATATGATCGCAGGCTTATCTTTTCTAGATACTTTAACTTAACATTACAATCGAATTAGGAATTTAGATTATTTTATTTTTACGAATGTTCATGACTAATGAAATATGTTGGTTAATTAGCAAAAATCTAATTGACTATAATTTTTTAATATACTATGTCAAGGTTACAGTCAGGTTATAGTTAGGTAATAGCTCAGGTTATAGTCAGGTTATAGTCTAGTCATAGTCTAGTTATAGTCTAGTTATAGTCTAGTTATAGTCAGGCTATAGTCAGGTTATAGTTTAGGTTTATAGTCAGGTTATCATTAACATTTAGTTTGGTTCAGATACCTGGTGTTCCTGTGGATGGAGTAAATTCAGGATCGATACCGTCCACATCAAAGCTCAGGTGGATTGGGCGTTTGCCACTGTGGACAGAAACGATACTAGAGTTACACGGATACGGCACACATTACATAACACAACAGTATGAGATGTCCATAGAGTATCGGTCTCAAGTTCGGATATCAGTCTGGACGAGTCTGAAGGACGTCCCTGAGGTTGAGTCCACCCAGCTCTTATGGGTACCTGACTCACGTTAGGGAAATTAAAAGCGGCTGGGTATAGTGCTGTCCACACCATTCCTTCATTTATCGAAGCCAAACAACATATAAACTCTACTTCCCCTGCACTATGGATCATTAGGACTAAAATAGGTACCTGAGGTTTTTTTTAACATCCCTCTGATAATTCTAGGTATCGTCCACACTATTTCAACCACGAAACTATTAGCTACGTAGATATGTTGTTTAAAATGATACAGAAATATGGGGGGAATCGGTCCCGTTTGCTTCCTGTCTGAACCCACACACTTATTTTTAAATTCGCATCCCTTAATGGCGTTATAACATTAATTAGGTCACCACTTGAACTCTGACCTTGGGTCCACGTGAAACAGTGCGCGGTCAAGGACGTCACGGATGCCATATTTGTCCACCTCATGCATGGAGAAGCAGCAGATGCCAAGATCATCGATAATCTTCCTGGGTGAGTTAGGCAACAATGTATTAGGAATTGGGTTAATCAGTGATCAAGATCATCGATAATCTTCCTGGGTGAGTTATATAACAATGTATTAGGAATTAGGTTAATCAGCGGTCAAGACCTTTGATAATCTTCCTGGGTGAGTTATACAACAATGTATTAGGAATTGGGTTAATTAGCGAGATAGTAGGATGTGCATGCTGAGGTCATACCACAACGTGTATTAGTATGTAACGATGTACAACATTCTTTTGAAATTTGGGTTTAAGTTTAGTACTTGACTAAGCAGGGTTTCTTTTAGACATTTTTAAATTGGGGGTGGGGGGGGGCGCTTGAAACTTAAGTTGATGGGGACTGGATAGTGATTGGGGGAGGAGTGGAGTTGACACTATTTAAAGTAGGCCTATTTATTTTCTATATATTTTTAAAAACAATTTTTATTTATTAGGGGGGGGGGGGGGGGCGAGTCTGTAGGTCGTCCCTGAGCAGTCCAAGGCGGTTGGGTATAGAGCTGAGTCTGACCACACTTTCAACCTGTAAGCTGTGGTAGTTAAACTGACTCTACTTCATCTGCCCGATGTGTTTTGGGCACGATCAAGAAGAGATGATGATAACATAACAAACACATAGAGTCTGGAGCGACCCCACCTCTTTGTGCTTTAGCCCCACCCATGGTAAACCCGCCCCTGGTGAACCCACCCCTATTTAACCCGCCCCTGTATAACCCACCTCTGTTGAAACCGCCCCTGTTGAACCCGCCTGTTGAACCCAGCCCTGTTGAACCCGCCTGTTGAACCCACCCCTGTTGAACCCGCCTCTGTTGAACCCGCCCCTGTTGAACCCGCCCCTGTTGAACCCGCCCCTCTTGAACCCGCCCCTGTTTAACCCGCCCCTGTTGAACCCGCCCCTCTTGAACCCGCCCCTGTTGAACCCGCCCCTCTTGAACCCGCCCCTGTTTAACCCGCCCCTGTTGAACCCGCCCCTCTTGAACCCGCCCCTCTTGAACCCGCCCCTGTATAACCCGCCCCTGCATAACCCACCTCTGGTAAACCCGCCTCTGTTGAACCCGCCCCTGTTGAACTCGCCTCTGTTGAACCCGCCTCTGTTGAACCCGCCCCTGTTGAATCCGCCCCTGTTGAACCCGCCCCTCTTGAACCCGCCCCTCTTGAACCCGCCCCTGTATAACCCGCCCCTGCATAACCCACCTCTGGTAAACCCGCCTCTGTTGAACCCGCCCCTGTTGAACTCGCCTCTGTTGAACCCGCCTCTGTTGAACCCGCCCCTGTTGAATCCGCCCCTGTTGAACCCGCCCCTCTTGAACCCGCCCCTCTTGAACCCGCCCCTGTATAACCCGCCCCTGCATAACCCACCTCTGGTAAACCCGCCCCTGTTGAACCCGCACTTGTTGAACCCGCCCCTGAAACAAAAGTACGTGTAAAATACGTTACCTCTCCCCGGGGTCAACGTCCCTGAGGGCAATGTAGACCAGGTCACGTGATGAGATGCTGTAGAAAACAAAAGGTAAGTCTGTGATTGTGTGAGGTACACAGAAGGTAAGTCTGTGATTGTGTGAGGTACACAGAAGGTAAATCTGTGATTGTGTGAGGTACACAGAAGGTACGTCTGTGATTGTGTGAGGTACACAGAAGGTAAGTCTGTGATTGTGTGAGGTACACAGAAGGTAAGTCTGTGATTGTGTGAGGTACACAGAAGGTAAATCTGTGATTGTGTGAGGTACACAGAAGGTAAGTCTGTGATTGTGTGAGGTACACAGAAGGTAAGTCTGTGATTGTGTGAGGTACACAGAAGGTACGTCTGTGATTGTGTGAGGTACACAGAAGGTAAATCTGTGATTGTGTGAGGTACACAGAAGGTAAGTCTGTGATTGTGTGAGGTACACAGAAGGTAAGTCTGTGATTGTGTGAGGTACACAGAAGGTACGTCTGTGATTGTGTGAGGTACACAGAAGGTACGTCTGTGATTGTGTGAGGTACACAGAAGGTAAGTCTGTGATTGTGTGAGGTACACAGAAGGTAAGTCTGTGATTGTGTGAGGTACACAGAAGGTAAGTCTGTGATTGTGTGAGGTACACAGAAGGTAAATCTGTGATTGTGTGAGGTACACAGAAGGTAAGTCTGTGATTGTGTGAGGTACACAGAAGGTAAGTCTGTGATTGTGTGAGGTACACAGAAGGTAAGTCTGTGATTGTGTGAGGTACACAGAAGGTACGTCTGTGATTGTGTGAGGTACACAGAAGGTACGTCTGTGATTGTGTGAGGTACACAGAAGGTACGTCTGTGATTGTGTGAGGTACACAGAAGGTACGTCTGTGATTGTGTGAGGTACACAGAAGGTAAGTCTGTGATTGTGTGAGGTACACAGAAGGTAAATCTGTGATTGTGTGAGGTACACAGAAGGTACGTCTGTGATTGTGTGAGGTACACAGAAGGTAAATCTGTGATTGTGTGAGGTACACAGAAGGTAAGTCTGTGATTGTGTGAGGTACACAGAAGGTAAATCTGTGATTGTGTGAGGTACACAGAAGGTACGTCTGTGATTGTGTGAGGTACACAGAAGGTACGTCTGTGATTGTGTGAGGTACACAGAAGGTAAGTCTGTGATTGTGTGAGGTACACAGAAGGTAAGTCTGTGATTGTGTGAGGTACACAGAAGGTAAGTCTGTGATTGTGTGAGGTACACAGAAGGTAAGTCTGTGATTGTGTGAGGTACACAGAAGGTAAGTCTGTGATTGTGTGAGGTACACAGAAGGTACGTCTGTGATTGTGTGAGGTACACAGAAGGTAAATCTGTGATTGTGTGAGGTACACAGAAGGTACGTCTGTGATTGTGTGAGGTACACAGAAGGTAAATCTGTGATTGTGTGAGGTACACAGAAGGTAAGTCTGTGATTGAGTGAGGTACACAGAAGGTAAATCTGTGATTGTGTGAGGTACACAGAAGGTAAATCTGTGATTGTGTGAGGTACACAGAAGGTAAATCTGTGATTGTGTGAGGTACACAGAAGGTAAGTCTGTGATTGTGTGAGGTACACAGAAGGTAAATCTGTGATTGAGTGAGGTACACAGAAGGTAAATCTGTGATTGAGTGAGGTACACAGAAGGTAAATCTGTGATTGTGTGAGGTACACAGAAGGTAAATCTGTGATTGTGTGAGGTACACAGAAGGTAAGTCTGTGATTGTGTGAGGTACACAGAAGGTAAATCTGTGATTGTGTGAGGTACACAGAAGGTAAGTCTGTGATTGAGTGAGGTACACAGAAGGTAAATCTGTGATTGTGTGAGGTACACAGAAGGTACGTCTGTGATTGTGTGAGGTACACAGAAGGTAAATCTGTGATTGTGTGAGGTACACAGAAGGTAAGTCTGTGATTGAGTGAGGTACACAGAAGGTAAATCTGTGATTGTGTGAGGTACACAGAAGGTAAGTCTGTGATTGAGTGAGGTACACAGAAGGTACGTCTGTGATTGTGTGAGGTACACAGAAGGTAAGTCTGTGATTGTGTGAGGTACACAGAAGGTAAGTCTGTGATTGTGTGAGGTACACAGAAGGTAAGTCTGTGATTGTGTGAGGTACACAGAAGGTAAGTCTGTGATTGTGTGAGGTACACAGAAGGTAAGTCTGTGATTGTGTGAGGTACACAGAAGGTACGTCTGTGATTGTGTGAGGTACACAGAAGGTAAGTCTGTGATTGTGTGAGGTACACAGAAGGTAAATCTGTGATTGTGTGAGGTACACAGAAGGTAAGTCTGTGATTGTGTGAGGTACACAGAAGGTAAGTCTGTGATTGTGTGAGGTACACAGAAGGTACGTCTGTGATTGTGTGAGGTACACAGAAGGTACGTCTGTGATTGTGTGAGGTACACAGAAGGTACGTCTGTGATTGTGTGAGGTACACAGAAGGTACGTCTGTGATTGTGTGAGGTACACAGAAGGTAAGTCTGTGATTGTGTGAGGTACACAGAAGGTACGTCTGTGATTGTGTGAGGTACACAGAAGGTAAGTCTGTGATTGTGTGAGGTACACAGAAGGTAAGTCTGTGATTGTGTGAGGTACATAGAAGGTACGTCTGTGATTGTGTGAGGTACACAGAAGGTACGTCTGTGATTGTGTGAGGTACACAGAAGGTACGTCTGTGATTGTGTGAGGTACACAGAAGGTAAGTCTGTGATTGTGTGAGGTACACAGAAGGTAAGTCTGTGATTGTGTGAGGTACACAGAAGGTAAGTCTGTGATTGTGTGAGGTACACAGAAGGTAAGTCTGTGATTGTGTGAGGTACACAGAAGGTACGTCTGTGATTGTGTGAGGTACACAGAAGGTACGTCTGTGATTGTGTGAGGTACACAGAAGGTAAATCTGTGATTGTGTGAGGTACACACAGGGTGATTGTGAGAGGCACTAAATGGGGTTTTACGTGTGCCACAAACCCTTTCTCAAAATGAATAGAAGCGCTAATCACGACACTCTAGCCATTATGGTTGTTAAATGCTTTGGTCTAGAAGAGCTTTGATTTGTTTTAAGATTAGGGCCACATTCATCAAGTGGTGACGACAAATTAACCAACTTATGAGTAAGGCTAATTGATGAGTACTCACGGCTCAAAAGGCGCACGTGCAAACATTAATATTTTCAGAGACACCCAACAGAGTTGCCCACAAGACACACCATGGACGACACACGCACGTACTACGACAAAAGACAAGCACGCAGACACACAGAATCTACATTAGGACACTCTAGGACACTAAAACACATTTACAAAGAAACAGTAAAGCATTTGCAAAGACATCTACAAGGACACAATTTACACAATCACAAAAAACACATTTACAATGAAACAAACAAATACAACACATTTAAAAAAAAAAACCTACTAAAAACAAAAAAAAAACCCAAAAAAAAACCCCACAATGACAATGACATAGGCACTAAAGACAAACATAACGCTCCTATAACCACGCATACACAAAAGAAACTCATAAGCAACTAACCAAGGCTTAACCCAGTCAAACGCCTCAATCTTCGGGACGTGTCTCTCCAGCTCCTTCACCAGAAACGACAGCGGCATGCCGTGGATGTTCCCGCTGGATGACGTCAGAGGCGTGTTGATGTCGGCGTGGGCGTCCACCCACACGACCACCAGGTTCTTCTCGACCTGGGCGTGGCCGTGAATTGACCCTATGGCCATGCTGTGGTCCCCGCCCAACAGGAGAACTTGTTGGTTGGAGCCCAGAATCTGGGCTACCCTTTTGGACAGCTGTCGTCGTACAAAGAATTAGAAATACACAAATTTAAAGATTTAATAAACAATAATACATATTTAATTAATAAACAATTATTATTTCAAAAGTAATTACAGATACTTCATAAAAAATATAAGTATGACTATTAAATAAACAGTAACATATATTTAATAAAGAATTAAAATTATTTATCAAGCAATTACAGAAATTCAATACAAAAAATTAGATCTATAAGCAGAGGCGTAGCGAGGGGGGGGGGGTGCGGACCGCACCGGGTGACACCATTTAGGGGGTGACACCAAGGCAAAAAATAGCAAAACATATAGAGAAAAATTTGAGGGGGGGTGCAAATTGAAAGCTTGAGGGGGGGGGGGGGGGGGTGCAAATCGAAAACTTGAGGGGGAGTGCAAATCGAAAATTTATCCCCGGGAAGGGTCGCTACGCCTTTGGGGGGGGGGGGGTGACACCATTAAGTGCCGCACCGGGTGACACCCGACCTCGCTACGCCACTGGCTGTAGCTATACACAATTTTTAATAATTAGTTAATAATTAGAATTAGGCCTAATTATTAAACAATTACAATTTTTTATAACTATTTAATAAACAATAAAAAAATTTTTTTAAAAGTACAGATACTTGATAAAAAAATAAAAAATAAATGGCATAAGTATGACTTTTTAATATAGAATAACAGATATTGATAAAATAATTATAATTATTTAATTTAAAAAAATCACAAAAATTTAATAAAGAATTATAATTATTATTTAATTTTTAAAAATCACAGAAATTTAATAAACCATTATAAGTATTAAATAAACAGTTACAAATATTTAATAAACAATAATAAGTATTTAATAAACAATTATAAGTATTGAATAAGTACATACAAACATTAAATAAATATGATTAGCAACACTTAAAAACTTTTTTTTCTAGAATGCGTGATTTGTTACATTATCAAAAATCATTTTGTCTTTTAAACAATGTTTAGAAGAGAAATTATTCGTCATTCATAAATAAAGCATACCTTCCTGTTATTCTCTCCAACAGATTTGGAGTTTTTCACATTTAGAACTGGTTCATCTAGTTCAATGTCTTTAATGGCAACATCGCCATGATCGATAACTCTCCGACCTAAGAACAACAAGAGTTGTAGGCCTACATTTAATGGGCAAGTGTAAAACATTTTTAGTGACATGATTTATAAATTTAAATACGAAAAAAAAACTTTTAAATTTTTAATGAAAAAGATGGCGGACGTTTGAAGACGAATAAAAAAAATTCAGTAACAAGGAATAAGCCTAACAAACAGGTGGATTTACCTAGAGCTTCGAGGTCACTTATGAGCCCAGCTTCTCTCAGAGCACTCGGGCCCTGCTCCGCTCCTGCTCGGGGCTGAAAACATTCAAAAGTTTGACGTTTGAACGAAACAAAATCTCCACTCTGCTAACTAAATCCAACTAACCATTAGTCAATACTTATAAAAGACAATACAGTTTTGTCACGGTCCCCTTCATTACGCATATTTCTACAAGTACCCTTGTCTATTTGTTAACTTAAATCTTATATCAGAAAACACACACACACACACACATATATATATATATATATATATATATATATATATATATATATATATATATATATATATATATATATATATATATATATATATATATACATATATATATATACTATTATGTATATATATATATATGTATATATATATATGTGTGTGTGTGTGTGTGTGTGTTAAGTGTTCAATTATATCGTACCTGTCCTTTCGAGAATGGGAAGCCTAGGACGCCGATTGTTTTCAGTCTGTCTCTCGTCTCTTCTACTCTGGACATCGTGATGGTGATTGTATGATTGTTCAATCAACGATGTGGTGTACATAGAGTCTAGAGGCCTCACCAATCTACAGACTGTAAACAAGTTATACAATCATTTTCCCAATGTAAAACAGCCATGTCTGATTGAGTGGCTAGATCAATATGTCTGTGTTGATTCTCATGTAAAAAAAATGAAGTTTATCTTTATCGGACCTGACGGCTTTTTTGGGCAGATGAAGTAGAGTTAATATGTTTCCATTACATTTGCAGTGGAAGGGATAGTAAAAGAGCGGAGTGTAGGACTGGAGTGTTGGAGTGAAAAAGTGGAGAGGAGTGGAAGATAGGAAGAGTGGAGTGGAAGAGTGGAGTGGAGTGAAATAATGGAGTGAAAGAGTGGAGTGGAAATGTGGAGTGAAAGAGTGGAGTGGAAGAGTGGAGTGGAAGAGTGGCGTGGATGAGTGGAGTGGAGTGGAAGAGTGGAGTGGAAGAGTGGAGTGGAAGAGTGGAGTGAAAGAGTGGAGTAGAAGAGTGGAGTGAAAGAGTGGAGTGGAGTGAAAGAGTGGAGTGGAAGAGTGGAGTGGAAGAGTGGAGTGGAAGAGTGGAGTGAAAGAGTGGAGTGGAAGAGTGGAGTGGAAGAGTGGAGTGGAGTGAAAGAGTGGAGTGGAAGAGTGGAGTGGAGTGGAAGAGTGGAGTGGAGTGGAAGAGTGGAGTGGAAGAGTGGAGTGGAGTGGAAGAGTGGAGTGGAAGAGTGAAGTGGAAGAGTGGAGTGGAAAAGTGGAAGAGTGGAGTGGAAGAGTGAAGTGGAAGAGCGTGGTGGAGTTGAAGAGTGGAGTTGTGTGGAAGAGTTGTGTGGAAGAGTGGAGTGGAGGAGTGGAAGAGTGGAGTGTTAGAGTGGAGTGGAAGAGTGGAGTGGTAGAGTGGAGTGGAAGAGTGGAGTGAAAGAGCGGAGTGGAAGAGTGGAGTGGTAGAGTGGCGTGGAAGTGTGGCGTGAAAGAGTGGAGTGGAAGAGAGTGGTGGAGTGGAGTGGAAGAGTGGAGTGGTAGAGTGGAGTGGAAGAGTGGAGTGAAAGAGCGGAGTGGAAGAGTGGAGTGGTAGAGTGGAGTGGAAGAGTGGAGTGGTAGAGTGGAGTGGAAGAGTGGAGTGAAAGAGTGGAGTGGAAGAGTGGAGTGAAAGAGTGGAGTGGTAGAGTGGAGTGTTAGAGCTTCCCCCCTAACCCCTACAACACCTACTAGCCCATATACATAAACCAAGCCTCCCCCCAACCCTTCTCTGCTAGAGAATAAAACCATTCTCAGAAATCTACTCCTGCACCATACCGCAATTATTACGTAACCTACTTAAATACGTCCCGCTTGACAGATCTACACACCCCACCCCACCACACCCCCCCCCCCCCCACACACACACACCCCAAAAAATTAAGCGGTAGTTCCAGCTCAAAAGAAACCAGTTAGGTACATTTCTATCAATCACCGAGATCACCACCCAGTTTAACAAGACACTGATTGGCTGACCTCCCCATTGATTATGACATTACGCCCGCCCCTCCAATTTTCTGACCCCACACTCCATAAATAATTAGAAATTAATGACAAAAAAAACAACCAATCAAATCAGTTGGCTCTAACCCAAACGGTTTTGTTAAGTTAGTAAGGCGAAAGCTTGTCACAAGTTCTTGCTATAACAAGTACTGTATGTTAAATATGCACGGAGCTGACTTGTTACTAAATACTTGCACTAACAAGTTCTGTATTTTAAATATGTACGGAGCTGACTTGTTACTATATAATTGCACTAACAAGTTTGCGAGTACGGAGCTGACTTGTTACAAGTTCCTGGAATAAAAAGTTCTGTACGTTAAATGTGTACGGCTATAACTTGTCACAAATACTTGACAGCGGCGGTAACAAGTTCTGTATGTGACGGTCATACACGCTCAAGGTCATCAATATATGACGTCATCAAATTTTGTCCCTGAGACGGTTCAAAAAGGTGGCCTTTAACCCCACGAAAACTTAAAAAAATCTGATACAATTTATTTTCATTACGTGTATTTACAAATCACCTAAAATGTAAGGTATCCTACTTCTTGAAACCCTTCCCCACAAGTAAGATCTCGTCTTAAGGTAAATGACGTCATGTTTTTATCCCTCCACCCCCACCATTCCCTCTTAAGATTAAATTCCTAAATTCAATCCACTCGAATGTATATTTATAGATACATACAGCAACAACTCATCTGGCCAAATCCCAAATACCTGTTTATATGTAACTAGAGGTGGGGTAAGAATAGAGGGGTGGGTTTCATGTCCATGTTAGAAAGCCGACACGCTCTGATGAACTATGACATACTCATTTGCATATTTAAATGTTATTGACAATGTTATTTGAAACTGTTATGCCTAAAGTGTATTATCTGTGATTTGAATCAGATTTAAAATGTATTGAAAATAAACAGAAATAAAACATTTTGAAAAATGTTACTTGTCGGGTTTCCGCCTTCGTTAGAATGCACCGTATGTTTTTGAGTTTATGAAGGTAGGCTTATGTACTTATGTATTGCAAATATTTGTTTTAGTTTGAAATGTAAATATCATCTTTTTATGATAATGAAAGATATATTCTTGAAAACTGGGCGGCAGTAGGGCTGTGTGTTTATACCTAATACAGGTTCAGGCGTCATTTTACGTAGTAGAGGATTCAGTGGTAGTTGTACTTTATTATGGAGTCAGTACTTTGTTATTAAATCAATTTACTCTACATCGACTCTAAAATCATTTTCTAAATGAAATTTTAAATAAGAAGGCAATAAAAAAATATTCCATTATATATATTAAAAAATTCACACATTATTTATTCTTAAGTCGTCTTACAAGAAATAAAAGAAAAAACATTTTCGAAATAAAAAATCACCGTAAGATGAAATATGGTGACGTTCCCATCCCAAATAACTTAAACAAACAGCATTAAAGGAAAAATGTGTTAACTTTTTAAATATTGCAACAAACTATAGATTTAAATAATTCTTGAATGTTTTTGTCACCAGATTTATTGACATTCAAGGTGTCGTTTTAAAAAAAAATATATATTTTAAAATCGCATTAACTGTGAATTTGTAAACAATTTTAGCAATATTAAATATCATAGATTTAATTTACCGGGTCATGTTCTTAAAATTATTTTATAACACATTTCTTTACTCGAATTCAGAAAAAAACCGAGTATTGACTAAAATTGTCTATCCGACAAA
Organism: Physella acuta; assembly: GCF_028476545.2. Lineage (NCBI taxonomy): Eukaryota > Metazoa > Mollusca > Gastropoda > Physidae > Physella > Physella acuta. The sequence continues at coordinate 663,576 of NW_026732229.1, read as the reverse complement.
ACTTACACGCAAACAAAAATCCGAGTAAAAAGAAATCAAATTTTTAACAGCGCTGATACTTCTAAAAAAGTAGATTTATATTTTTGCAATTAGTTTCAAGTTTATATTTTAAAAGTATTGCACCACTGCAGTTTCAATATTAGTGAAATTAATTTAAGAATGTTTAATATTAGTGTTAAAGTTATGAAAACGCAGGTATAATTTTTTTAATGCTCTTTAGGATCTACAAACTGTGATTTTAAAGTGCTATGAGTGTGTAATTGTGCTAAAATTGTGGTTTTAAAGTGCTATGCATGTGGAATTAAGTGCTAAAAATGTGGTTTTAAAGTGTTATGAATGTGGTTTTAAGTGCTAAAATTGTGCTTTTAAATTTCACACAAGAAAAATGTAGGTTTTAATTTGTTAAAGTTCCTTGTTAAGCGTCAAAAATGTGATTTTCAAAACTTACAAATTTCAGCTCGATGCCTAGTCAGACGTCTGTTCGCGAAGTTCTAGAAATTTCCTGCTGGAGGTCTTTAAATAGCCTTGTCGCTCTTCCTAGGAAATTCAAACTTTATGACGTAATCTACATGATAGGATTATATCTTATATTGTCAATATACGAAGGTTCGAGACCAAAAACACGACCTGCATACATTTGACAGTAATTTTTGAACAAACGCCAAAATGGTTTGACATATCCCGGGTTTAACAAGGAGCTTAATAATCCCACGCAGTAACATTTTCACAAACTTAAACTGAGGACAAGATAGAAATAGATTCAGGACTAAAAAAGTTCGACAAGCTCTAAATTTCTGTTCAACATTCTGATTTCAAATCTAAAGAAATAGTGTCTTTTAGGGATTAGGTTTTCTTGAGAGCTTACTGCATACAAGGATTACACTCAAATGCTAACATACAAAACAACATAGTTCAAAGATCAAAGCAAAATTTGTGCACCAACATTAACTTATTTACTCTAGTGACTGATCTTGTGAGTACATTCGCTCAGCTATAATGAGTACCTGGCATAACTTAGGAGGGTGGTGCAGAACATCTATATGCGCACTATTATGTATGCGTTTTCTGTACGCGCATTATTCATTGTAAAACAAATTCGGTTAGGTTTTTTTTTTCAGTCACGTTTTACTTTCTGATTGTCATTTAAAACAATACTAAATGTTTTACATACCCGGCTAATCTGTATATTATAATTTACAACTTCGATCATGTATCCAGTTAATAAACATTCCTTTCAAGTTTTAAAAAAAAATGTTGCAGTCCTTTAAAGGCTACTTTTAATTAATTATCAACATGATGAAATAGGATTACTAATTTTTTTTTACACCAAATACAGACTAGCATCGCCAGTCGGCAATAATATTGTGTCAGTTATAATTAAATCCATGAATATATTAATCCATTTATTGCTCTAATTTTAATTCATATCCTGTGTTTAGTGTAGAGCTAGAACATGGACAATTGAGCAATGGATAACTGGACGATAGATAACTGAGTAATGGATAACTGGGTAATGGACAACTGAGTATTGGATAACTGGGTAATGGATAACTGGACGATAAATAACTGGGTAATGGATAACTAGGTAATGGACAACTGAGTATTGGATAACTGGGTAATGGATAACTGGACGATAAATAACTGAGTAATGGATAACTGGGTAATGGACAACTGAGTATTGGATAACTGGGTAATGGATAACTGGACGATAAATAACTGGGTAATGGATAACTGGGTAATGGACAACTGATTATTGGATAACTGAGTAATGGATAACTGAGTAATGGATAACTGGGTATTGGATAATTGGGTAATGGATAACTGGGTAATGGATAACTGGACGATAGATAACTGGGTAATGGATAACTGGGTAATGGATAACTGGGTAATGGATAACTGGGTAATGGATAACTGGGTAATGGATAACTGGGTAATGGATAACTGGGTAATGGATAACGTGGTAATGGATAACTGGGTAATGGATAACTGGGTAATGGATAACTGGGTAATTGATAACTGGGTAATGGATAACTGGGTAATGGATAACTGGGTAATGGATAACTGGGTAATAGATAACTGGGTAATGGATAACTGGGTAATGGATAACTGGGTAATGGATAACTGGACGATAGGTAGTTGGGTAATGGATAACTGAGCAATGGATAACTTGACGAAAGATAATTGGGTAATGGATAACTGGGTACTGGATAACTGTTTCAACTGCCTTTGTATGGCTTAAAGTTTAATTAAAGAAATATATAGTAAATATTTTTCTAACAATGATGGGGTTAAATCAATGCTAGTAAAAAAAAATCGATATTCACAGTTGACAGATATTGCGTCAAGCCCTATTGACATTTTAGTACGATTTGTTTACGTTATTGATTTTAAACTTACCCCCCCCCCCCCACCTCCCCTCCGAATATCCACTTTAGGTAGACTTAGTACGTTATAAAGGCGTATTCATTTTTTTGGACTATTGGAGATTAGATAAGTTTTTTTTTAGGAAACCAGGAAGGTTTGAGATTATGTAAGTCTTGTAGTCACATGACTTTTTTTTGGCAGGGAACCTTGACATTACAAAATTAGTTCTTCAATTCATTCGTCTGTGGCATGAGTTAGCTGTAGTAGGGGGTTTTGTAGGTTCCACAGGTTTATGTAGGTTCCACAGGTTTATGTAGGTTGCACAGGTTTATGTAGGTTGCACAGGTTTATGTAGGTTCCACAGGTTTATGTAGGTTGCACAGGTTTATGTAGGTTCCACAGGTTTATAGTAGGTTCCACAGGTTTATGTAGGTTTCACAGGTTTATGTAGGTTCCACAGGTTTATATAGGTTCCACAGAAGTTAATGTAGGTTCCACAGGTTTATGTAGGTTGCACAGGTTTATGTAGGTTCCGCAGGTTTATGTAGGTTCCACAGGTTTATGTAGGTTGCACAGGTTTATGTAGGTTGCACAGGTTTATGTAGGTTCCACAGAAGTTAATGTAGGTTCCACAGGTTTATGTAGGTTGCACAGGTTTATGTAGGTTCCGCAGGTTTATGTAGGTTCCACAGGTTTATGTAGGTTGCACAGGTTTATGTAGGTTGCACAGGTTTATGTAGGTTCCACAGGTTTATGTAGGTTGCACAGGTTTATGTAGGTTCCGCAGGTTTATGTAGGTTGCACAGGTTAATGTAGGTTCCACAGGTTTATGTAGGTTGCACAGGTTTATGTAGGTTCCACAGGTTTATGTAGGTTGCACAGGTTTATGTAGGTTGCACAGGTTTATGTAGGTTCCACAGGTTTATGTAGGTTGCACAGGTTTATGTAGGTTCCACAGGTTTATATAGGTTCCACAGAAGTTAATGTAGGTTCCACAGAAGTTTATGTAGGTTCCACAGGTTTATGTAGGTTCCACAGGTTTATGTAGGTTCCACAGGTTTATGTAGGTTCCACAGGTTTATGTAGGTTCCACAGGTTTATGTAGGTTCCACGGAAGTTAATGTAGGTTCCACAGGTTTATGTAGGTTCCACAGGTTTATGTAGGTTCCACGGAAGTTAATGTAGGTTCCACAGGTTTATGTAGGTTCCACGGAAGTTAATGTAGGTTCCACAGGTTTATGTAGGTTCCACGGAAGTTAATGTAGGTTCCACAGGTTTATGTAGGTTCCACAGGTTTATGTAGGTTCCACAGGTTTATGTAGGTTCCACAGGTTAATGTAGGTTCCACAGGTTAATGTAGGTTCCACAGGTTTATGTAGGTTCCACAGGTTTATGTAGGTTCCACGGAAGTTAATGTAGGTTCCACGGAAGTTAATGTAGGTTCCACAGGTTTATGTAGGTTCCACGGATTCAGAGTTTCTTCCAGGCATCTCTTCGAAAATGTCTACCCCCCCCCCCCGAACGAAATGAAATTTATATTAAAGACTAACCCCTCCCGAAAATTTCAAGTGCCCCCCCCCCCCCCCCGTAGAAAAAAGTCTGGAAGAAACACTGCACGGGTTTATATAGGTTCCACAGGTTTACGTAGGTTTGATTAAACCTCGGGGTTTGATTAAAAAACTCCATTCTATTATTTACATACATGTCAATTGTTTTGCTGAATCACTTAAGTTTATTTTTTAAAGACTGGCCACCCAAAATCAAGTTTCGCGCATGCGTACAAGAAACCCTCATTTCTGAAGACTCCGAATGCAAAATGTAGACTTTCATCCTTTCTTAGAATTCGTCATAACGTCACCAACTTCCATACACTCCCATACACTTCCATACACTCCCATGCACTCCTGTAAAGGTGACAATAAACCCAACCCAATTTAGTTTCCAAGCCCAGACCAAGACAAAGGCTAGGTCTAACCATAAATCATTAAGCGCATAATCAGTGGGTCACTTTAGTATCTATTGGATACCTTTACTAATGTTAAGGAAGACACCCACGCTTTTCTTTATAGTTATTTAAATAGTAGTCTATAATTTATTTTCTACTTTTTAGTGCATCATTACATAAAAGCTTGTTATGAAAACGTTTTTTATGAATTTTTTTTCAGTACTTTACATGTTTTATTTACAACAGAGTTACATGACTAAAAACCATTGCGCGCCTACTGAACATCATGTTCAGTAGGCGCGCAATGGTTTTTGAACGCAGCCATTACGTGATGGCGCAGCTATTGAAGGTGATGACGCGTGTGGTGTGGTTGGCTAGACATGTCTACTAATTCGGTCCAAATTTTAATTAATTCATAAAAAATTAATTAGGCATCCAATTAAGTCAAATTTAGTTTCAGATGGCATTGTCTTCATGTCTTGACCCACGTGCCAAGTGTGAATCGTATCGGTCAAGTAGAAGTTTCCGAATTTTCACTCCTGCGTTTCTATCTAGACAGACAGACTGTCGACAGAGGAAGCGAGTTAAATAAAAGCTTGTAAAAAAAATTCATAAAAAACGTTTTAATAACAAGCTTTTATGTAACGATGCACTAAAAAGTAGAAAATAAATTAAAGACTACTATTTAAATAACTATAAAGAAAAGCGTGGGTCACTTTAGTATCTATTGGATACCTTTACTAATGTTAAGGAAGACACCCACGCTTTTCTTTATAGTTATTTAAATAGTAGTCTTTAATTTATTTTCTACTTTTTAGTGCATCGTTACATAAAAGCTTGTTATTAAAACGTTTTTTATGAATTTTTTTTTCAGTACTTTACATGTTTTATTTACAATAGAGTTACATGACTAAAAACCATTGCGCGCCTACTGAACATCACGTTCAGTAGGCGCGCAATGGTTTTTGAACGCAGCCATTGAAGCTATTGAAGGTGATGACGCGTGTGGTGTGGTTGGCTAGACATGCCTACTAATTCGGTCCAAATTTTAATTAATTCATAAAAAATTAATTAGGCATCCAATTAAGTCAAATTTAGTTTCAGATTGCATTGTCTTCATGTCTTGACCCACGTGCTAACTTTGAATCGTATCGGTCAAGTAGAACTGTCCGAATTTTCACTCCTGCGTTTCCGTCTTGACTGACGACTGACGACTGACGACTGACGACAGAGGAAGTGAGTTAAATAAAAGCTTGTAAAAAATTCATAAAAAACGTTTTAATAACAAGCTTTTATGTAATGATGCACTAAAAAGTAGAAAATAAATTATAGACTACTATTTAAATAACTATAAAGAAAAGCGTGGGTCACTTTAGTATCTATTGGATACCTTTACTAATGTTATGGAAGACACCCACGCTTTTCTTTATAGTTATTTAAATAGTAGTCTATAATTTATTTTCTACTTTTTAGTGCATCATTACATAAAAGCTTGTTATTAAAACGTTTTTTATGAATTTTTTTTTTCAGTACTTTACATGTTTTATCTACAATAGAGTTACATGACTAAAAACCATTGCGCGCCTACTGAATATCACGTTCAGTAGGCGCGCAATGGTTTTTGAACGCAGCCATTACGTGGTCGTGATGGCGCAGCTATTGATGACGCGTGTGGTGTGGTTGGCTAGACATGCCTACTAATTCGGTCCAAATTTTAATTAATTCATAAAAAATCAATTAGGCATCCAATTAAGTCAAATTTAGTTTCAGATTGCATTGTCTTCATGTCTTGACCCACGTGCCAACTGTGAATCGTATCGGTCAAGTAGAACTGTCCGAATTTTCACTCCTGCGTTTCCGTCTAGACTGACGACAGACTGTCGACAGAGGAAGTGAGTTAAATAAAAGCTTGTAAAAAAAAATTCATAAAAAACGTTTTAATAACAAGCTTTTATGTAATGATGCACTAAAAAGTAGAAAATAAATTATAGACTACTATTTAAATAACTATAAAGAAAAGCGTGGGTCACTTTAGTATCTATTGGATACCTTTACTAATGTTAAGGAAGACACCCACGCTTTTCTTTATAGTTATTTAAATAGTAGTCTATAATTTATTTTCTACTTTTTAGTGCATCATTACATAAAAGCTTGTTATTAAAACGTTTTTTATGAATTTTTTTTTCAGTACTTTACATGTTTTATCTACAATAGAGTTACATGACTAAAAACCATTGCGCGCCTACTGAATATCACGTTCAGTAGGCGCGCAATGGTTTTTGAACGCAGCCATTACGTGGTCGTGATGGCGCAGCTATTGATGACGCGTGTGGTGTGGTTGGCTAGACATGCCTATTAATTCGGTCCAAATTTTAATTAATTCATAAAAAATCAATTAGGCATCCAATTAAGTCAAATTTAGTTTCAGATTGCATTGTCTTCATGTCTTGACCCACGTGCCAACTGTGAATCGTGTCGGTCAAGTAGAACTGTCCGAATTTTCACTCCTGCGTTTCCGTCTAGACTGACGACTGACGACTTACGACAGACAGAGGAAGTGAGTTAAATAAAAGCTTGTAAAAAATTCATAAAAAAACGTTTTAATAACAAGCTTTTATGTAATGATGCACTAAAAAGTAGAAAATAAATTATAGACTACTATTTAAATAACTATAAAGAAAAGCGTGGGTCACTTTAGTATCTATTGGATACCTTTACTAATGTTAAGGAAGACACCCACGCTTTTCGTTATAGTTATTTAAATAGTAGTCTATAATTTATTTTCTACTTTTTAGTGCATCATTACATAAAAGCTTGTTATTAAAACGTTTTTTATGAATTTTTTTTTCAGTACTTTACATGTTTTATTTACAATAGAGTTAAATGACTAAAAACCTTTGCGCGCCTACTGATCATCACGTTCAGTAGGCGCGCAATGGTTTTTGAACGCAGCCATTACGTGATGGCACAGCTATTGAATGAAGGTGATGACGCGTGTGGTGTGGTTGGCTAGACATGCCTACTAATTCGGTCCAAATTTTAATTAATCCATAAAAAATTAATTAGGCATCCAATTAAGTCAAATTTAGTTTCAGATTGCATTGTCTTCATGTCTTGACCCACGTGCCAACTGTGAATCGTGTCGGTCAAGTAGAAGTTTCCGAATTTTCACTCCTGCGTTTCCGTCTAGACTGACGACAGACCGACGACAGAGGAAGTGAGTTAAATAAAAGCTTGTAAAAAAAAAATTCATAAAAAACGTTTTAATAACAAGCTTTTATGTAATGATGCACTAAAAAGTAGAAAATAAATTATAGACTACTATTTTAATAACTATAAAGAAAAGCGTGGGTCACTTTAGTATCTATTGGATACCTTTACTAATGTTAAGGAAGACACCCACGCTTTTCTTTATAGTTATTTAAATAGTAGTCTATAATTTATTTTCTACTTTTTAGTGCATCATTACATAAAAGCTTGTTATTAAAACGTTTTGTATGAATTTTTTTTCAGTACTTTACATGTTTTATTTACAATAGAGTTACATGACTAAAAACCATTGCTCGCCTACTGAACATCACGTTCAGTAGGCGCGCAATGGTTTTTGAACGCAGCCATTACGTGATGGCGCAGCTATTGAAGGTGATGACGCGTGTGGTGTGGTTGGCCTACTAATTCGGTCCAAATTTTAATTAATTCATAAAAAATTAATTAGGCATCCAATTAAGTCAAATTTAGTTTCAGATTGCATTGTCTTCATGTCTTGACCCACGTGCTAACTTTGAATCGTATCGGTCAAGTAGAACTGTCCGAATTTTCACTTCTGCGTTTCCGTCTAGACTGACGACAGACTGACGAGGAAGTGAGTTAAATAAAAGCTTGTAATAAAAAGGACACATTTGTCGAATTTTTCTGAGAACTGCTGAATATTCGCATTCCCTAGAAAACAACTCTTCAATTTTTTTGGAGATTTTCGGGCTTTATTGACGCAAATCGACACACAAGTTTGATTGATTATCTGCCGTTCCTTCCTCATTGTCGCGACAATAAAGCCTGACAAGAACGTCATTGTTATTTGTATAGTTACTGATCGCATTGTCGCCCGAGTTTCCTTGAAATTCTACCATCCCCTCCCTCTACCAATCATATATATTTTTGGAGCATTTTGGCGTAGGCGGGGTGGGGAGTGGGGGGGGGGGGAAGGTGATACAAACCACACCTCCATACATCCCTAAAATGATTTTATATATATATATATATATATATATATATATATATATATATATATATATATGAATACCCAACTTTAAAAAAAATCCTGGCTGTGCCACTAATGAAGCCACATAAAAAATTTTTCACTCGTCTCGCCTAAAATAGAAAGAGATTAAGAACGTCAAAGGCGGTTTAATCTAAGCACGCCTATACATAAAGTTGTTTGCAAACTTGCGTAGAGTGGAAAGACACTCGAGATAAAGTTGGATTTTCTTGGAAAATTCAAACTTTGTGAAGAAGACATTAACAAATATTTGGTGAGGATTTTTTAAAACTGAATTGATAAGTCACCCAGCCCAACATATCCCATTTAGCCACCTATCCCATTTAATCACATACCTCAACCTATCCCATTTAATCACATACCTCAACCTATCCCATTTAATCACATACCTCAACCTATCCCATTTAATCACATACCTCAACCTATCCCATTTAATCACATACCTCAACCTATCCCATTTAATCACATACCTCAACCTATCCCATTTAATCACATACCTCAACCTATCCCATTTAATCACATACCTCAACCTATCCCATTTAATCACATACCTCAACCTATCCCATTTAATCACATACCTCAACCTATCCCATTTAATCACATACCTCAACCTATCCCATTTAATCACATACCCCCAGCCTACCCCATTTAATCACATACCTCAACCTATCCCATTTAATCACATACCTCAACCTATCCCATTTAATCACATACCTCAACCTATCCCATTTAATCACATACCTCAACCTATCCCATTTAATCACATACCCCCAGCCTACCCCATTTAATCACATACCTCAGCCTATCCCATTTAATCACATACCCCAGCCTATCCTATTTAATCCCCTACCCCAGCCTATCCTATTCAACGTACATTAATATATTTAAAGAAAGAAAACAACGCTAAATTTACACCTATGACGGAAACCTCTTTCCATTTAAAAGCCTTTTTTTAAAAATTTCCCACGGTTACATCACAAAGCACAAAAAACCCGTCCAATTGTTTGCAGAAACTCAAAATACAAGACCAGCCATACAAGACCAGCCATACAAGACCAACCATACAAGACCAACCATACAAGACCAACCATACAAGACCAACCATACAAGACCAACCATACAAGACCAACCATACAAGACCAACCATACAAGACCAACCATACAAGACCAGCTCGCCTACTTAGACGATGTATTAAAACGTTCCATGAACTTCCCACACTAAAAAAATTACCTCCCTTAAGTGCTGTCGGTGTCAATAAAAAGGTAGAGGCACAGGTGAGTTCAGGTGCTAGAGGCTTCAGGTACTGAACGGGTTGGTTCATGAACTGAGGGCAGGCAAGACACTTGTAACACGTGGAGCGATGCTATAAGCTTTTAGCAACTCATTATGTTAATTACGGTATTGGCAAAGTGATGATTCATTGAGGGTTTAATAGAGCTTAGAAGATTTTGTTGGTCTTTTTATTTCTTCACATCGGAATTCAATACACGCCGACACACACACATACACACACACACTTACGCAGGCATGCACACACACACGCGCACACACACACCCATACGCACGCAAGCAACCACGCACGCACACACGCACACACACACATTTATTGTACAACGTACTTAATTTTGTAAAAGGTAACTAAAAAATAAACCGGGAGTCATCTCCCCTAAACTTTCTCGAATATTCTTATATAAAATAACAGGGGATGGGAACTCGGGCTATAGACATGATTTTTAATCCATTTTAAATACTTAAAGTTTTAAAAATAGAATAAAATCTCGTAGGCAAATTAATTGCACACCAAGTGAACGCCAAATAAAAAAGCGCATAATAGTGCGCAATATTATTAGTACTTTTAAAATTTACATTAGGTTTTTGAGAAATCGGAAGTAGCGTAAATTACTACTTCCAGTCAACGGAAATTACTCAAAATTTAACAGAAGGTAGAGAATTAGATCTTTTACTTACAAGTGAAATTTCATTTATCTATCTGAAATAGTACTCAAGTTATAGGCTTTTGAAAAATTCAAAGTAGGAAAAGTACCACTTCCGGTTATCGGAAATCGCTCAAAAGTTGATACGGATCTACGATTTTGATAAAATACTTATATATGAAATTTCATCAACCTAGCTGTAACGGTACTCAAGTTATCGTGTTTACACACGGACAGACAGACAGACATACGGACAAGATTGCAAAATTATGTTTTTTCCGTATCAGTGATGTGTAAAACGTCGAGATTTGTAAAAATCTCGATTTTTTTTGCACGATTACAAGACTTTCTCTATACTTCGTATATACGAGAAAGTAACAATTCCGAATTTAATAACTAATTTTTTTTTTATATTGCGGATTGATTTTCGTTTTACAATAAACATATACGAAACAAAAAAAAGTAGCGAGTATTACTTTCAGGTTTTACAATCAGTTTTTCTTCCAGACTTTTTTCTGCAGGGCGCACATGAAATTTTCGGGGGGGGGGGGGGAGGGGGCGGACAACAATTTCCGAGGGGGGGGGGGGCGGACACAGTTAAAAGTATATATTTCCTATATAAATTCCATTTCGTTCGGGGGGGGGGTACACTTTCTTTGGGGGGGGGGGGGGGGTGGCAATAGTCCCCCCCAACCCCCCCCCCCCCCCCCGAAGAGATGACTGGAAGAAACTCGGTTTACAATGACAATAAAGAGTGCAGAAAAAAAGCACCGAGAAAAAGTTTTGTACCCCCTCGCCGCTCTCCACGTGGTCTAAAGATATAGGCTAGAACAACAGCTGTCCAAATTCCAGATCAGAAAAAAGTTCCACCCTCAAATAACCGACCCACTTTCTCGCGTTGAAACAACTAACAGCTTAACCGACTTTACCGACTTTGTGTTTGTTAGGTTTTTTCCTAGACCTACGCAAATGTTGGATAAGTAGAGCATTTTTTTTTACCGGAAGCTGGTGCCAAATGTAAAATGGCGACCAGTCCACAGTTACTGTGGGAATTCGATATCGCGGGTTAATTGCCTGTTCGCTTGCTACCTAAGACACGTTGATTTAGCTAATTATGCGTGCTACGTCATCAAGCAGTTGTGTGTGAAACGTCACGAAAAGCTTTGAGGGAATTGGTACTCGGTCGGAGATTTTTTAAACAAAAAACGTTTTTCGTTTAGTCGCTTGATTAGGCGGCGCAAGATATTAGTTAACACACACACGCACACACACTAACACACACACACACACGCACACACGCACACACACACTCACACACACACGCACACACACACACAAACACACACACACACACGTTAACCCACACGCAAGTTAACTCATTTGTTCCATTTATAGAGAGTAAGTCACACCTAAAGCTTAGATGCGTTACGAGTATGTAGGAGTCATAATGTGTAGGGGATATTGTTAAATCGGAGTCATTGGGTGTAGAGGATATTGATATATCGGAGTCATAGGGTGTATGGGATATTGTTATATAGGAGTCATAATGTGTAGAGGATATTGTTATGTCGGAGTCATAGGGTGTAGAGAATATTGTTAAATCGGAGTCATAGGGTTTAAGGGATATTGTTATCGGAGTCATTGGGTGTAGGGGATATTGTTGTATCGGAGTCTTAGAGTTTACATGGTATTGTTAAATCGGAGTCATTGGGTGTAGAGGATATTTTTATCGGAGTCATTGGGTGTAGGGGATATTGTTATATCGGAGTCATTGGGTGTAGAGGATATTGTTATATCGGAGTCATAGGGTGTAGGGGATATTGTTATATAGGAGTCATGGGGTGTAGGGGATATTGTTATATTGGAGTCATGGGGTGTAGAGGATATTGTTAAATCGGAGTCATTGGGTGTAGGGGATATTGTTGTATTGGAGTCATAGAGTGTACATGATATTTTTATCGGAGTCATGGGCTGTAGAGGATATTGTTATATTGGAGTCATGGGGTGTAGGGGATATTGTTATATCGCAGTCATGGGGTGTTGGGGGAGCTTCTATATTGGCCCTTAAAATAATCGGTAAAGATAAAAGTTTCTGTTAAAAACACTTTTTTTCTCAATTATTTGAAACACCCTTTACGATCACCCGTAGGCATGGTTACGGTTTAGGCTATTGATACGTTTTAATTATCATCAATATCCCTTTAAAAAATATAGGCATTTATTTCGAAATGAATTTTAAAACTAACTGGTTTTATGATATTCAAAATTTTATTAAAGTGCCAAAGTCGAAGGGGGATTATTTGTTAATGATAAGGTATTATTTTATCCGTACAAAATTAATCTTTTTAATTAAAAAAAACCTAAAAATGTTTTGTCTTACATGTTTTAATTAAATTTCGTGCTGTTGAAACAGCCGTCAAATGGCTCTCAGGCCGGCATAGGAGTGCATTTTAAACAGTTTACACACAATCTTACAGAAGACATCGGCCTAAGACATCGACCTTCACAATCCTACAAAAGACATCGGCCTTCAAATCCTACAAAAGACATCGGCGTTCACAATCCTATCTAAGACATCGGCCTTCACAATCCTACAAAAGACATCGGCCTTCAAATCCCACAAAAGACATCGGCCTTCAAATCCCACAAAAGACATCGGACTCCCAATCCTACATAACATCGACCATCCAATGTTACATATAACATCGGCCTTCCTATTTTACATATAACAGCGGCATCCCAATCATGCCATATAACCTTGACCTTCAAATCTTATCATATGACCTTGACCTCGACCTTTCTAACCTACTATTTGTCCTTCACTTCTAAATCCTATCGTATGACCTCTAACCTGTTCCATGTGATTCAAACAAAACAAATAAAGTATATAATTAAAAAAAACAGTGGAACATTTGGATGAAATCGGGCGACACAATATATACAAATTTTAGCACTACACGAGTTACATAATACAACATACCATACAATATATCATATAACAAAAAGTGAAATAGTATTTTCGAACATTTAAAAATGCCTTAAAACTGCAACACACAATTAATTAATTAATTACAGAGGGAAAATGAAGTGCAGATCAACCCACACACCAATAGAACATGCATGAATTATTCGGAAAGAAATAAAAAAACGAATATCTACAACTAAATCAACTAAACAAAACTAGTATAATCTAGAACTCAATCCACGAAATAAATAGCAAAAACCTCCAAAACGCATTTAATATCTTCTCAGGAAACAACTTATTTTATAACAACAAAATTAAATGCCTAGGTAGTACATTTTTTATGATTATTGGTTGACTTTAAACACATTTTTAAATAAAATATTCATAAATAAACCGGTAGTGATCTCCCCTAAACTTTCTCGAATATTCTTATATAAAACAACAGGGGATGGTAACTGGGGATATAGTTATGATTTTTATTCCATTTTAAATACTTAAACTTTAAAAAATAGAATAGAATCTCAGTAAAAAAACAATTGCGCGCCAAGCGAACGCCTAATAAAGGTGTGTATAATAGTGCGCAATAGTATTAGTACTTAATAAATTTACATTAGTTTTTTGAGAAATCGGAAGTAGCGTAAATTACTACTTCCGGTCAACGGAAGCTACTCAAAATTTAACATAAGGTAGATAATTAGATCTTATACTTACTTGTGGAATTTCATTTATCTATCTGAAATAGTACTCAAGTTATAGGCTTTTGAAAAATTCAAAGTAGAAAAAGTACCACTTCCGGTTATTGGAAATCGCTCAAAAGTTGATACGGATCTACGATTTTGATAAAATACTTATATATGAAATTTCATCAACCTAGCTGTAACGGTACTCAAGTTATCGTGTTTACACACGGACACACACACAGACACACAGACATACGGACAGAATTGCAAAGCCCAGTTTTTCAGACTGGATTACGCATAAAACCTCTTAGTTTTGATAAATCTGGATTGATAATTTTTGCCCGATTAAAATAAGTCCTCTAAACTTCGGATGTGATGAAGGACTGAGGTGTAATACGGTGAAAGATGTTAAAATTTCAAGTGATTTTTGTGCACGATTACAATACTTTCTCTATACTTCGTATATACGAGAAAGTAAAAAAGACTAAAAATTAAGTTGTGTTTAATCCTTTAACTATAAAAACAAATTAACGTAAAGATTAAAGGCCGAACAAATTTAAATACTGCAAGTGTTTTAAAAGATGAAAACAAAACAAAGTTCCACTCACCGTTTTTCTAGAAGATCTCAAATTTTCTCCGCGCGCGCCACTTTGTTTTCGCCAATTGAACGCGCACCTACCAATTAGCAAACAATTTATCATAATTTATGCATTTATATAATCAAAAGCCAACACATTTTTTATTTGTTAACAGCGTAGATGAGTAAAATAAAAAACAATTCGTTTCTTAATTATTTTCAAAGATAGTTTTTAATTATTTTTTTTTCTTTTTCCCTTTGATGGTACCTTTCTCCAGAAAAAATTGCAGCGATTGGGGTGTGAAGTTGGTTACCATGAAAACAAAATAATTTTATGACCTCTGGAGAAAAAATCGCTTGGGCGATGAGTGCGGGGTGAAGGTCACGTGTGAGTACCTTCATCAAGGCGAGTAACTGACGCAGAACGGGGGGTGGGTGGAGGGGGTGGAGGGGGAGGGGTGGGGATAGTTCCGCGACTCAAAGAAACCCTTTCGTTTTTATCGTGGTAGTAAAAATGGTGGGTAGGTGGTTTGGTTGAGGCAGGTGTTTGCAATAATCTGGTGGGGTGGCGTGTTGGTTCAATTAGGTGACGTCATGAACACATTGTCCGGTGGATTTGTCCGTATCATAATCTTTTCCATCAAGTTTCTGTTTCACAATTTTTTACTTCAATGTTCTCTCCTAATTCAAAATTTTTAACTTCAATATACTCTCCTAACTTACATTTTTTTTCTTCAATGTACTCTTTTTTTTACTTAAATATAGACTCCTAATTACAATTTTTTACTTCAAATAATCTACCAATACAAATCTCAACGTGCTTAAACTAAAAGAGGATTAGCGGATGATTGAGTTTGAGTTGGCTCCAGAAGAGAAAATTTTGGTATATACATATTGCTTATATATATATATATATATATATATATATATATATATATATATATATATATATATATATATATATATATAAGGAGATACAGAGAGAGAGCGAGAGATATAAAGGCGTGTGTACATAATTTCATAGCTCAACTAGGAAGTCATTAAAATAAAATCAACAGAAATCATTTACCGATAAATCGACGCAACTAATGTGAGATAGAAATTTAAAATGACATTATTGCAATACATAATTTAAATTAGAAAAAAAATGTATAAACGCTACCTCTTGTCCCACCAAACAAAATAATTTGAAGAAAACACACTCACCTTTTTTAATGTGCTATTCGAATCAGTTGAAATCTTCAGTGCCACCGTTTCAATTATGTTTGGTGTGTAATCATGTTCAATTAGCTGCGTGTCAACTTGTGCCCACCCCATTTTTGTCAGCGGAGTTCAACAGGTACAGCAAGGTCGAGAGGTTGGGCCATATGGGCTAAGCTACCGTGTTAGTCACAGAAAAAAATTATATATATATATATATATATATATATATATATATATATATGGGGCCTAATATAGCTAGTCAATTAGCATTATTATACAACAAGCAAGAACACGCCTAAATCTGATGCCATACAACCCCGATCGCTACCCTTACCGTTATCCTAGCTCTATCCACTAGCACCCTGTAAACCTAACCTAGACTACACTGTGGAGTCAAGCAGCCTTACAGGTTATGACAGCATGTGGGTACGGCTTATCGGTATAAACCAACACATTTGAGGATGTGTTGTGAGTGAACTTAAGTTTAAACGTACCAGTTCCTCACCCTCTCCTCTCAACACACGCCCCCCCCCTCCCCCATTTATCAACAAACCTACTACCTGTGGCCCAAAGTGTTCGACTAAAAGATACGCGAAGTTCATTGAAGCGTGACGTCTATTCATTACTGGCATTCTAAAAAAGTCGTTGAGAAATCGTTTACGCTTCGGTTGAGAATGCCAAGTGTGTCAATCTCAGACACCAATTAAAATAATTTCAGAGACTAAAACCAGTTTTTGAGAGGATTAAAATAACTTAGGCTAGGGCGAGACTTAATCTTACAGCTCCTTACCACGCTTAAGTTGTATACATTATACATATATTAAATATGTAGCCTATAATAAGCTTTTATATGCATTATACACATTATACATCGTTTTAAATATATATATATATATATATATATATATATATATATATATATATATATATATATATATATATATATATATATATATATATATATAAGTTAACCAGAGGCGTATCCAGGTTTTCGTTGTAGGGGGAGCGAAAAGAGCAAAAAAAAGGCGCCGAATTTAAACACGTTCTAAATACGTGTATTATATATATATATATATATATATATATATATATATATATATATATATATATATATATATATATATATATATATATATAATTACTAGATGTATGTCATTAGTTCGCTATGATGTAAAATAAATTGAAAGTAGCACTCTGAAGAAATAAAAAAAAACACACAATGTAGGCCGACAAAACAAAAATTGTATCAATCTAAACAAAAAAAAAACAAACAAAATATACAACAAAAAACAATGAACGTAACACAATCTGTTTTGTAATTCTTGTAAAAAAATTTCTTACATAATAATTTCTGGGAAATTATTTAAGACAAGTGAAATAGGGGAAATAATCACTCTCTTAATATAAATATGTATATAGCTACACATTTAATTATAAATGTCAAAACGAATAAACAATTACTTTAGAATATAATGAAATTATTTAACACTATTCGTGTTTATAAAATGTTTTTGTCTATAATCAGAATTAAATATATCATTATCATAAATGCTAAAGCATTACAGCATAATGAAAGTTTTTGAAATCAGAGTTGGTATAAAACCACGCTTTTCGATACAATTGAAACACATTCGGAATAACAGCCTACATTTAACTACATGTCGGTATTTTAGTTCAGATCATATATTTTTTTAATTAACTACTGCTTCTTTGTTTTCCTTAAAGATCATTTTTAACATAGTGATAGGTATGGGTTAGATCACTGTATTGCTCACACACCCTTTTACTGTCCGGTCACTTTAGGTCAATTATCCAACCTAGTGTATACCTAGGTGTGACATTAATGTCGCTCTACACAATTGTGGTGGTGAGGTGTGTGTGGGGGGGGGGGGGAAGATAACCAACTCAGAGTGAACATAGCGTCAGTTTTTAGATGAATGTTCTAAACATACATATATATTACACATGTATACTGATTCAGAAATATATTTAAATAAGTAGCAGTGGTATTATGACAATATTTTTTTTTTTTACAGAGGGGTCCATGGGGGAGGGGGGTTGTAACTGTTTCATATAATTTGTAATCTTATCACTATCGCCCAAACTGTAAGAATACTACTACTTCATCGTGACGACGTTGTTGACCTTGTCAAAATTTCCCCACCGCTACGCAGCTTGCCCATAAGTAAATTTAAATAGAGGTGCCACATCAGTTGTATTTGTTTCTGTATAGTAATTTTTAAAAAATTAATCACACGATTCAAACTGTATATATAAAGTAATTTAAATTATGTGTGAAGTTTTATGTATAACATTTTCTAATGCAATTTTCGAAAGCAAATACATTATACAGTTGCCTTAAACTTAACACCCCTCTTGCCAAGTCTACCTGTAGAGGATTTTTAAAAATTCTAATGCATCGTAGTGGTTATTTTTAGAATAGAAAACTGATGCAGCTATTAATACGTGTTGTAAACGTAGACACTACTAGACTAGTACAATAATGCTTAATTGCTGCATGAAAAGAAATCTTGTGATTTACATATATGTGCCGACCAAAAATATTTTTTTAACAAATAACATTGCTTAAAACTTAGAGTTTAAAAAGTTTCCAAAAAGGCGCCACTTTGCTAAAAATGGTAAGAGGGGGAGCGGCCGCTCCCCCTGCTCCCCCCCCTGCGTACGCTACTGAAGTTAACACTACTTGCTTATTTTGTCCAACGTAGTGTCACGTTTGAAAGAAATCAGCTGGAGTGGGGGAAATGTCTTCATTACCGAAACAGGGGTGAAGGACGAAGCTCAAAGGAAGGCTCGGAAAATCATGTTATACAAACAGTGGAAAAATCATAATAAATCACACACACACAGACATACATAGACTCTCACACACAGACACTATATATATATATATATATATATATATATATATACACATATATATATATATATATATATATATATATATATATATATATATATATATATATATATATATACACACATATATATATATATATATATATATATATATATATATATATATATATATATATATATATATATATACATATATATATATATATATATATATATATATATATATATATATATATATATATATATATATATATATATATATACAGTGGCGTAGCGAGGAGGTCGGTGCGGCACTTAATAGTGTCACCACCCCCCCCAGAGGCGTAGCGACTATTCTCTTCACGGGGACAAACTTCCAATTTTCGATTTGCACCCCCCCCCCCCCCAAACTTCAGATTTGCACCCACACGAACTTTCGATTTGCACCCTCCCCTCGAACTTTCGATTTGCACCCTCCCCTGGAATTTTCGATTTGCACCACCCCACCTCGACTTTCGATTTCCACCCTCCCCCCTGAAATTTTCTCTACATATTTTACTATTTTTTGCCTTGGTGTCATCCCCCCCTCCTAAATGGTGTCACTCGGTGCGGTCCTTACCCACCGCCCCCCCCCCTCGCTACGCCTATAGATATATATATATATATATATATATATATATATATATATATATATATATATATATATATATATATATATATATATATATATATATATATAGTGTGTGTGTGTGTGAGCGTACGTGTGTATACGTATAAGGCAACCGACACGTAGCAGTCTATTTTCTGAACTTCGACTGTGTAGAATGCAGTTAAAGCAGCTCAATATAATCTTATTTTCGAATCCATTTGGCGCCTCCCTAGGGTGGGGGCGTTCCACATGCCCTCCCCTAGATACGCCTCTGCCAGCGGGGAGAGGGTGCTGGGGTAAGAGCTGGAGGTGGGGGGGGGGGTGACAAGCGTTGTGACACTGCCTAGAAATAGGTCAACCATAGTTAGGGTAGGGGGATGGGGGAGGGGCAGTTGAACTTGTGTTTCGCTTGACTGCATGGCGTCGTCCCACATAGAAGACACAGAAACCAATGACGTCACTAGATCGATGGGTCAAGTGAACCGCAAGTCACCAAAAAATTTTTAAATGTCGGGTTAGCGGCGAAGATGGTCTCAGGTGAGCGAATCGTGAGAGGAAACAAAGAAATTGATAATTTGAAGACATTTTCTATACTAAAACTCCAAATTAAACCATAGACCTTATCTTTGTCTAAGTATAAACTAGTGTAGTAGACTTTCTATTAGCTTAAGAGACTTCTAAAATTAAAAACTAAAAGGAACGAAACATTGTAAAAATAGTATAGCAATATGGTGTGGGATACAATTTTTAAATACTGCTGCACGCTAATAGATCTACTAACTTTGACAAAAGTTCCGTCGGGTTATTTAAATGTAAACAATGTTGGTACTTTCTTTCAATTTTACTTGCTGGGGCGCGGGCTTGTCCAGACTGCCGCCCCAACGCCCCAGAGTGAGCTGTATTAAAACCTCGAGTGTACCCTTCGTAAAGGTGGGGTAAAACACACCCTCTTCGACCGCCCTGGTGTAAGGGGCGTCGCCGGGCGCTCTTGGAAACCGTGGATTACGCTACCTCACAGAGGCGCAGCGACCCGTCCTGGCGCCCAGGGACAAACTTTTCGATTTGCACCCCCCTCAACCTTTCAATTTATTTTTCCAACCCATTTTGGCGCCCCCTAAGGTCGGCGCCCGGGGACATATGTCCCCCCCCCCCCGCCCCCCCCCCCTCGCTACGCTACTGCTACCTCATGACTGATGGATTAATTATTACAGTTTTCATCATCTGCCTGTCAGGACTGATAAAGATTTACAATAGAAATACTTCTTTCTGACACGTACTTTCATTCAATGAAGATAGTTTGCTTATACGTATTACTAACACACAACGTTTAATTGAAATTTTTATTTCTAAACCTGAAAATTTAAATGTTTAACTAAATGGTGATTCAATGTTCTGTAAAGATATATAAAAATGAGAAGGTTTTTTTTGGTAGGGTGGGCTTACAAGTAGAGCTGAAATATATATGGGATTAAAGAAAAAAAGTATTATAAATATTAAAAGCAGCCTTGGTTGAGTGCAATAAGACACATCATGTAAACAATTCTTCCATTTCAAACAGCTATATTAGCTATATCCATAGAAGTCCTTACACAGTTTTTTATTTTTTAAATAAATTTATTTTATCAGAAAATAATAAAAAATAAGTTATTTTGTAGTTTTATACAGTTTTAAATACATGAGCTTAAGTAATATATAAGTTTCCGGCAAAGTGTAAAAACCTGCATTCTATAAACTACCAAGGCAATATGTATTTTTTTGTATGCTGCCTGAATTGGGTCGTCAAAGTATAAAATACATCAATATTTCAAGCATTTCCTGGTCATTCTATAACGTACCCAACAACAAACAGGCAGAGTGTAGAATACGCTTGTTAGCGTTATGGTTAGGTTTAGGGTTATAGTTAGGGTTATAGTTATGGTTAAGGTTGAGGTTAAGGCTAGGTTTAGGTTTTAAATGTTGTTACTAAAGACTTTTTGCAATCTGCGAGTTTTTCACTTTGCCTGAGCAGTTCTTGTCATTCTATACAACGCTTGCGCAATTTATGTAATACCTAGGAAAAGTAAATAACAACGTTGATATATCCTGATTGTGTACATAGCAGAGGTATTCTTAAGAATAACTTAGAGAATATCTGATTTTCTAATTTTTCTGGTAACATAAAATATTAAAATCCACTACTATTTATGTTAATATAGTTTTTCAGACCGCTGTGTACGTTTTCTGTTTCATCTACTGTCAAATTTTAAATATAATATGAAAATTGAGTAAAATTGTTAGTAAGTTAATACATAAAAAATACAATCTACATTTTAAAATTAATAATAAAAAATAAAAATAATTTCCCCGTGTACGTTATTACTAATGCATATGTTTGTACTTGTCTTGATTATTAGGAAAAGAACAATTGATTATTTCCCTTGGTTTAAGAATATATGTAGGTGACTATTGAAGTGATGATGAGGGGAGATAACTATTCCGTTTGATGTGTGCTTCACTAGTTCAACATGGCATGTAATCTTGATATTCTCAGTAAAAAAATATGTAAATTGCCAACCGATTTGTTAATCAATCACAATCAAGCGGAATTGCGTCATTCTATTTTTAAACTTAACACGTATCTAATATTCTATTTTCCATTTTTGTTTTACAACTGAACTACCAAATACAGACACCAGTTTTTTTGTAGCACAACTTTTCAACATGGAGCTTACGTCACGTGGTCAGGTGTTGCCTAAGTCGTGTACTCATTCTGTCGCGCCATTTTGTTTGCAGGAGAGGACGAAGTTTCATTGGTGTTTCGGACTACAACCCACCCCCCCCCCCCCCCCACTCCCCACCCACTCCTCCGAATTTCTACAAACACCTTCGCCTAGAACAACAGTGTTTCTTTTAGAAATTTTTTTCTCGGGGTGGTGGGGAGGTTACTTTAAACTTTCGGCGCCCTTACATGCCCGGGGGGGGGGGGGGGGGACACCTGTTACTTAGAACACCTGTAAGATGGAACACCTGTAACTTGGATTTTGGAACACCTTTAAACTTGGAACACCTGTAAGAAGGAACACCTTTAACTTGGAACACCTGTAAGAAGGAACACCTTTAACTTGGAACACCTGTAAGAAGGAACACCTTTAACTTGGAACACCTGTAAGAAGGTACACCTTTAACTTGGAACACCTGTAAGATGGAACACCTTTAACTTGGAACACCTGTAAGAAGGTACACCTTTAACTTGGATCACGTGTAACTTGGAAATCTGTAACTTGTAACTAACTTACTTTGAACACTTGTAACTTTACACTTGTAATTACAGCACCATGTAGCAACAACACAACGTACACAAAACATCAACTACGAAGAAACCGGGGTAAATATGATTCCCTCTCTCGGTCAATTTACTGCAGGCCAGTGCTCAGTCATGCATGGGAATCAACAAACATTCACATGTTAAGGTGAACGTTACACTCGGTCAGGCACCGGCCTTGAACTTTAACAAGCCGTCAACTGAGAGACAGAAACTAGGCCAACACCATCTTAAACCTACGGACATAGCGAGACACCATTCATTTAATGTTCACTCGTTCAAACCATGTCTAATTCATTTAAATAATGACCTCACCGGCCGAAAAAATGACTTAATCATTAACATAATGTCTTCATCGGTAAAAACATGACTTTCAAATAATGACTTTATCTTTCACATAATTACTCCTTCTTTCAAATAATGGCTTAATCATTCACATAATTACTTAATCCTTCACTTAATCCTTCACTCCCTTGTCCTAAGCCACATAATTTCTCACCATTAAAATACCCTTTATGTATTTTGTGTCTTCAATATTAGCATTTATAATAATTTTAGTTACCATCATTGAAGTAGTTCATTGAAAAAGGCCCTTGCAACAAAAGTTCAAATTTCTCAATTTAAGTTGCAAAACAAACCAACAAACGTTAAATATGTGCATTAAATATGGAGAAAATAAATAAAAACACCAACACAAAAGACTTTAAAATTGTTAAGCAAATAAAATAACGACGAAAACTTAAAATAATATCCAAGGCCCAGAAATATATTTTATAAAGTAAGACAAAAAAACTTAACCGAGTTTTGTCGCACTTTCCCCCAATACCTGTTTAGACATCCTGGTTACGCCCATTAGGAACAAGAAAACAAAGGGGGACAACTGTGTTTTTACAGCTGAGCCTGTTTATTATTGCAGTGAACGTGTTCACAATGACGGATCTAGCAAATTTGTCTCGAAGCGTTCGTCCATAACGATTCATAGTCTTTATTTTGAGGTTTTGCTAAAAAGCCCCCCACCCCCAATATATACATATACATATATATATATATATATATATATATATATATTATATAGGCTATATATATATATATTATGTGATAGAAATAGTTTGTTAACAATTTATCGATGTTATTTTGAATGAAGTTCTAAACTAATCAACAGGTAAGGAACCTTAACCAAGGCAACCGTGTTAATGTAAAACATTTTACCAACGGAAGCATCAAACAACTTGGCTAATGTTTAAAAGATGTACAAAACCACTCAAGCGAGATTTACCTGCGGCAGTACTCACCCAAGCGCTACGTTTTTTTTCTTATCTTTAAACGGGTGAGGTAAGGTAGGTGTGACGTCAGAGGTCTGTGTACGCTGTTACCTGGGTACTATTTCACACATAAGTAGTCTACTGAGATGTTGGTTACCATAGAAACGCTTCTGTAAGGACCAGGAGAAGGGCTAGTGTTGAGGCTGGGTTAGCAATAAATCGAGCAAGTAGACCGTGATAATGGTTTATGCAGCACTATTTTCACAGAGGAAAAACAACTGGTTTGTGGCAGCTAAAGTTGATCATACAGTGGGAATGTTTTAGTGGGAGAGGTTCATTAGGGAACCAAAGGTATAACCGTTGTAGTTCTGCCTCAAACATGATGGCGTGTAGTGATTAACTTCCTGGACATCTTGATGTCAAAGACATTTGGATGTCACGTGATATCAACCAGGCTATGTCACATGTCATCTTACTACCAACATGCAACATTTCTTTGATCAACTTAGTGGCACACAACTTGCCCCCAAAACACTGAACACCCAACACCACACATACGCACCTCGCGTCCAGCTAGTAGATGGACAGTACAGGGCAATTGAGCCATGGGATGCAAATGATAAAGACGAAGTTAGGGAGCATCTAAGTAACAATAGAAATTTCTTAAAGCATTGGGACAGTTATGATGTTGACGGAGAAAGACAAAATGAAATGCTTAGAGAAGCAAGGCGTAGAGAGGTAGAAGATGCCATTGGAGTAGATGGCCAAACTGAAACACATCATACTACTGCAACATCACAGCACACTATACACCCCAACATCCTGATATCACACATCATCTACCATCCAGCACAATAAAACACCAGCAACTGTGAACATATGTTTTTATTTCATAATTTCAGATGCTCTGTTATAGTAAGCTGAGACAAAGGAGAACAGCTACAACCCTGACCCCACCCCAAGGTGTGGGTTCAAATCCAGGCGAGCTGCAGATAAATAAACGACTTTTTAATTGTCTGGTTTTCTTTCTCATTTGACATCTGCTCCAGTGAATTAATATTCAACAATTGATCATGACACTGAGTATGTACACTGCCTTCTAAAACATTGAGAAACTAAACAATTAATAAGGGGATGTAACTCACACTAAAAGGGAAGTAATTTACTCCTTTTAAAAAATTATATTAAAAAATCTAGAATGGGGAAATGTACAGAAAACAAAACCATATTAAATTTAATTTAAGTAGTGTTAATGACAACTTTTAAGTTACAATGTAAAAAGTAAATTTGTCCCTTCATTAACTTGAAACAATGATTTTGTCAACTCCCTCAACAGACACATCTTATTAAACCCATCAGACCAAAAACAAGCTTGATCTGGCCACAAAACTCACCAGGAAAAAATTGATCTTAGCATGAAAAACAATTACATTAAGTTACAGTATTCAAAAGATAAATTATGCCTAAAAAAATTACAAAAGAGAATTATGCAATACAAATTAAAAAATAAAAATAAATAAAATTTAATTTTTTTTCCCAATCCACATTTTTAAAAAATACCATTGAATTCAATTTTTCAGATATCAAATTAGAAATTTTGTATAACTTGTAATCAAATTAAAATCTGTTTTCGAAGTAAAAACTTATTGCTTGAAAATAAAATTGAAAATGTCCCACTTAGGAAGCGGAGAGACAAATGTTAGTTTACTCTGGTATGTCAAACGTATGACAAGTGTGGACAAATTACAAATGTTACAACCTTAGCACAAAACAAAAGATATAATCTCATTAAGGACAGCACATTAATCAACATATTTGTTAATCAACAAATCTGTTGATTAACAAACTATGCCGCAATAGTATTTTATGAGTGAAGTAAAATTGTTGAAGACACAATATGTAATAAAATTTTGGGACAATCAATGTTGTATGGCCACAGACAAACGTATGAGCACAAACGTATGGGCAGACAAATGATGTACGGACACAGACAAATATTGTATGACGACAGACTAATTTTGTCTGGGAACAGACAAATGTGTACGGGCAAAGACAAATGTATGGACAGACAAATTATGTATGGGCATAGACCCACGTTGTATGTGCACAATCAAATATCGTATGGACATAGACTAATGTTGCGTGTGGACAGACTAATGATGTTACAACAACATAATGTGCTACGTAAAAGTCATCTTGTTTTTATTCATCATTTAAGTTTTTTTCAGTCACCGTGGACTAAAGTACACAAATCTAAAAATAGCAACACAGATAAAAAAAAAACAAAAAACAAACAGTAATGTTAAGGAACAGGAAAAAAAAATGTCTTCATTTAATTTTTTTTATAAAACACTTAGAAAAAAAAATTGGATATAAAAAGTATTTACAGTTGTGACAGGGAGTTAGATAACATGCACCTCCATGTACGTTAAATAACAGTGTAGACCCAAATCACAGTTAACTCGTACCCTTATCAACCAGATTGTTTTACCATTAAATTATTAAGTATCTCGTCCACTTTCTTATTTCCTTTGGTGGAGATGCTATTTGAATCACTGGTTTCACTCAAGAATTTAGACTGAGTTAATTATCTCTACATAGCAGGAGAAAGAGGTTTCAGATTTGCAAATACGAAAAAAAAAATTTAAACATAATTGAATATCGGATAGAATGTGCAAACATTTGAAAAAAAGTGAAAATAAAATAGACTCTGTTTTAGTCATTAAACTGACAAGGTCAATACATCTATTTTGTTTTAGCATTCTTTGGCCAGATAAAAAGCTGGTTTTGTAAGCAAAAAACAGATTTGGTAATTCTTTATTTACAATCTGTTGATTAATTAATCTTTTAACCCACACTTTGGTACAAATTTTAAAACCAGCTGTTACAATATTCTGTTAACTGACCAATGGTATCACAGCATCCTAAAGCATGATGGTATGGATGGACATGATCACCTACTATGAAAGCAATGCTTGATGCCTTAAGTACATTACATACTGCCTTGATTCAGGCAGAAAATGACCAGACCATAAACCTTTCTTGACCCAGGGAATAGGATAGAGACCTATGATGCCAAAGTAAATAGATTTGCCATTTATCAGAGAACATATACACAGATTTGTAGGGACAATAAACTAGGGCTGGCAGTTCTTACAGGTCATTGACCTGCATGTCAAAGGTCAATAGAGAAATGCCATGTTGGCATAAAAGAGGTACGTAAAGAACATTATGTAGCTACAATTGAAAGTCGTGTCGATGGAATCACGGAGAGAAGAAACTTAAGACCTCACTTGTTTAACATAAACTGGCAAGAGATAAATGTAGCTGAGTATGAAGCTACATTCACATCAGGAACAAGAGATGAAGCTAACTTCACATCAGGAGCAAGAGAAAGCTAACTTCACATAGTAGCTCTAGATGGATGATAATTTGGAACTGACAGTTAACTTTATTTCTAAAATCATCTCCTTTCTTATTTCCCTTTTATTTTGAAAAAAAAAAGTTTTTCAAGCAAAAAAATGTCATAGATGGATAAATGCCTGATATTTTAATGTAACATGACAACAGTAAAAAAAAAACAGTTACCTACAGAATTAATGAATTAAAATTGTTGATTTGATGAGAAAACTAGTCAAAGTTATACAACAGAAACAGTGGTCTGTAGATTAAATGATTTAAAGTCTGATCATAGTTCACTAGATTTACAAAACAACTGCAATAAATTTACAAAAGTTGACAAATATCTAAAACAAAAAATCTTTTAGATAAAAAAAAAAAAACCAACAAAGTTAGGAATGTTACTGTGTGAAAAAAAAATTTCTATTGTGCTGAAGGGAGGGGGGAGTATTGCACACAATTGGATGCACTAAATATACATGTGTAAAATACGTGTTGATTTGATTATATACATCGCTTGGCATTGAAACCGCACACCGTCCACATACCTCATGACATGTCATGTGTATGACATGTACAATACTGACATGTCATTTGACATGACATGTCAGCAGCTCCAACTACGGCATATATTGGCATTAAACAACCTACAAAAAATAATTACAAAAAAAATTGAATTCACACAACCCAGATTAAAAGTTATTGAAATTTCACACCACGATAAAGTATATTAAAATTATGAGAATTTGTATCACATAGCTTGAAAGGTAAATAATTCTTAATTCATAAAATACAAATTTTACTTGAATAAATCAATTGTGATTTTTTTTTTACAATTAAAAGTGCTTAGAATAAAATAAAACAGAATATTTTGAAAAATAAAATGTGTTTGTTACTAATAAAATATGAACATTAAAAATGTAACAACTAGAATACAGTAGTTAGGGTGAAACTTTCAATGAAGAAAATGATCCAATTAATAAATTGCCAGATAATGCTTCAATACAGTCCGCTTGAAGATATGCCTATCTGTATATACTTTGTAATTTTTGTCCAATTCACAGCAAATACCAAAATGCGTAAGCAAATCCTTATTTAACAAAAACCAACATTAATTCTTAATTTTAACAATCGAAAAGATTTTTTTCTTTGCAAATTTTTTGAAGATCCAGGAAGAATTCATGCTAATAAATTATGAAAATGGAATGATAAGCAATACAAAATGGTTTCATTAAAATAAATGTATACAAAAAAACAAAGCTTGGCAAAGAAAGAATGTACACAAGATCAAATGTACACACAACAAGTCTCTGTGTATTAATTGTGTACAGAGAGATGGTTTTACTTTGCTCAAGTTTACAAATCATGCCTGTCTCATTGAAGTTACGTGTCTTTAGAGTTTTATTTTGTACAGGTAGTCTAGATAAAATTAAACACCAAATTTTTTTTTTACAGCTGTTGTTAAAGAAAATGTGAAAGTTTCCCCACCAGAATACATTGCTTCATCTAAGTCAAATGCACTGTGTCCAGTCCAACCCATGATACTGGGTCAGACCCATGATACTGGGTCAGACCCATGGGCACTCAGTAGACAGGGAACTAGAACTGGTCAGCCTGAGACACTTGTCATTGACCAGAAACTTGACAAAACTACTTGACATTTTAAAAATGGACAAGCTGACAAGATCAGGAATGCCAGCCCCATATAATCTGGTGTAGTCTTGTAAGATTAATCCTGCTGTGGGATTAACTAGTAAGCTTACAGTTAAAATAAAAACTAAATTGGGTAAGTTCCACTTAAGTTCCATTTTCAAATATTTGTACAGAAATGTAAGGATTTGATATTTTAAAGCCAGTTTCTGTTGCAGAAATTTGCTCTTATAATTCATTTACCTAGATATGCAAAACTGCTCATCCTAGAAATTTCTAATACAATAAGACAGTAAAACAACTGATCATTACATATGGACTAAAACATTTTAATTCTCTTTACTAGACTGGACATCAGTCTGTATGTTACTCGTAGAAGACAGCTTGTTCTAATATGTACACATAAAGCTTACCGGTTTTCTTAACCATAAAAAAAGTGGTTATACATAAACTGACCCAAACCTTCTCTGCAGTGAGCAGCCCCCTATACATACAGAATCCTTGTTTAAATATTACATGAACACCAGTATTAAAAAAAATATCGTCAACATATTTTCTTTTTTTCACCATTTGATTAAATTGTTCAATGCTTATGAATGATACTGATCCAACTGTGGCTACCAGGGGCAGACAACTTTATTTTTTCTTCAGACTGCTGGATGTGGTTGACTTCATGTAGGATGACCCAGAGTTGACTCCCCCTGTCAGGTTTGTCAGGGACCCCCCCAGGCCAGGCATGCTCCGCCTGTTGTAGGGGTTACCTCCCTTCTGGGAGTTCTTCCTCTTCTTGTCCCAGACCAGTTTGTCAGGCTGGACAAACACGCCGTGGCGCGACCTGCACTGGAAGTACCTGATCCCCTTGACGGCACCGTCGTTTTTACCTGAAACACAGAGAAGGTGAGAGTAAAACAACTGTCAAGTCCACAGGAAAGGTAGATCTAGAGATGGTGTGAGAGAAATCTAAAACAACTGTCAAGTCCACAGGAAAGGTAGATCTAGAGATGGTGTGAGAGAAATCTAAAACAACTGTCAAGTCCACAGGAAAGGTAGATCTAGAGATGGTGTGAGAGAAATCTAAAACAACTGTCAAGTCCACAGGAAAGGTAGATCTAGAGATGGTGTGAGAGAAATCTAAAACAACTGTCAAGTCCACAGGAAAGGTAGATCTAGAGATGGTGTGAGAGAAATCTAAAGCAACTGTCAAGTCCACAGGAAAGGTAGATCTAGAGATGGTGTGAGAGAAATCTAAAACAACTGTCAAGTCCACAGGAAAGGTAGATCTAGAGATGGTGTGAGAGAAATCTAAAACAACTGTCAAGTCCACAGGAAAGGTAGATCTAGAGATGGTGTGAGAGAAATCTAAAACAACTGTCAAGTCCACAGGAAAGGTAGATCTAGAGATGGTGTGAGAGAAATCTAAAACAACTGTCAAGTCTACACGGTAGAAGCCCAAAGTAACAAGTTAAAAAATGTAAATTCTACAAAGATTGTGCCAGAAGGGTCCAGTTAATAAAAAGTCAAGTCTACATTGAAGGAGCAAAAAGTGACAAGTTAACAACAAAATAATTATCACATTGAACAGTAAGAGAAAAGTAGGTAGATGGTAAGTTAAAAAAATATTTGAACAATTTAAAATTTGACTAATTTTATAAAAAAAATAGTGATATTTTAATTTCCTATTTAAAAAAATCAGCATACAAATTTTTCTAACTATAAATCCCTAAAGATTTGTGAAATGAATGAACTTATAAAATCTCTACAGATTTGTGAAATGAATGAACTTCTCAATCTCTGAAGATTTGTGAAATGAATGAACTTATAAAATCTCTGAAGATTTGTGAAATGAATGAACTTATAAAATCTCTGAAGATTTGTGTAAGAGAAAACTGACCTTCAGGCTGGTCCAGTTCAACCCCCACCCACACTCCGTTAGCAAACTGGACAGTTCCCACAAAACGGATAATCCCTGTTTTAGGGAATCCACGTGACGATGTCACTGTGACATTCTCCCCATCCTGGATCCAGGTTGGCACTGGTCCCTCATGGAGTCTGTCCAGATCAGCGCGACTTCCAAATGAGCACTCACTCATAGCATCATCACCTACTGAAGTAAACACAGAAATATTTCTAACTTGGTAATAGAATTATAGTACCATTTTTAGTACAGTATAATATACAAATAAAAATGTGAAACAATACATCTAGATTATGATGGGTAATATAGATTGTAAGTATATAAATAGTGCTTGGATAAATCAAAAGCATTGAGCATTTTGAAATTATTTTAATTAATGTGTGTATAGGATTAGGGAGAAGTAGAGTTTACAGCTGAATTTCTTATTAAGTATTTAAGTGTAAATATTATTCGTTGTATGAAAACTACTAAGTACTACATTAACCTTTGTATGAAAAGTATTACATTAACCTTTGTATGAAAAGTACTACATTAACCTTTGTATGAAAAGTACTACATAAAATTTTTTTTTGCCATAATATCTGTTCCTAACAATCTCTTCTATCTGCAAGATACTCTACTGTATTAACTAGATGCTTGGCCTACAAGAGCAAACTGACCAACCTGTCAAAAACTCATCTGAGCTGGTCATGTGACCCCCGTCCTCCTGCCACGCCCGGGTCATCATCTCAGCCTGGGGTGACACAACCATGGACATGGGGCGGGGCCGGATGCCAGAAGACTTCCTCTTGGTGTTGCCAGACTTCTTCTCCCCGTGGGTCTTGTCCCCCTTGATGTAGGTCTGGTGTGGGGAGAGTGTGGCCTTGATGACGTGGTTCTTGACGTTGTGGTCTGGCCCAGACACGCTGGTGATGTTCACCTTGGTGCTGGGCTTGGTCTCAGGTTTCTGTACCGTGTGGGTCTTGACCTCGACCTTGGTTTCAGCAGCTCTGGTCGTGCTGGCCACCTCCACATCTTCCTCCTCCTCCTCCGCCTCCTCCCCCAGTTTCTCCAGCTCCTCCATAGCATTGACGCTGTAGGGGTCGTTGTCCCCCTCGGCAGACTTGTAATCAGACTCCTCCATGATGACTAAATCATCCTCCCTGTCATCACTCCTCCCTCCCATCCCCTCCTGTATGTCTGGAACAGCGGAGGATCCGGAAGTCGAAACTGGAGGATGTGAATGAGGCGAGAAGTCATCTTCAACCGGAGTCTCCAAAATCTCCGGAACTTTCTCATTCATGAAAGGGTTGATTCTCCCAACGAGCTGAGGTTTGATGGGGTCACTGGGTACTTTGACGTCACTGTCGTCATCTAGAGTCTCGTCTGGATCTTCACCAAGTCTGTGTTGGTTCTCGTCGATGTCGTCACTGTCACCACTGTGGTCTCCGCTGGTCAACTTGGGGTGGTGGCGGGCGGGGTCAGAATTCTCTTCAATACTTTTGATGCTGGCGGAGTCTTCGGATGACAGGGTCAAGGTTGAGACAGCCTGGGATCCATATCCACTGGATGTCATGCTAGGGGTGTACCCTGGATGAGAGAACAAAGTTATAGCACAAAACAAACAATTTTGATAGAGCATCAACAGAATGCTGTTAGACAGTTGTTAAAAATTTATCTGAAAATATTTTTCTTAAAGTTTAAGGGCAATGGTGGCTGGGAATTCTGCAGAGAACACTATCTATTTATATGCAGAGGTTAGAAACAGATGAACTCTACTCCATCTACCCTAAGGTTCATCAGATCTGAAACAAGTGTTACATATAAGCAATATTTCACTCAAGTTGTCCACCTTTAGCGTGGGCATCCCCGATGCTGTCCCCTGTTGAAGACGGGCTCATGTTCATGGAGAGTTTTCCCCCCTGGGCCGTCTGCTGGGACTGGTATGACTCAAAGTCCTGGTACTCGTCACTGTCAATGCTGCGAGAGTCTGGCTCCTGGTCCAGTCGCCTGCGGGATGTGGGTTTGGGGGCGTCCTCTTCATCTATCTCCTGGCATGGGGATAACAAATAGTTCATCAAATCACAATGTAGCTAAGTTATGTTTTGTTTGATAAAGTGAGTATTTTAAGATCTTCTGGCATGGGGATAACAAATAGTTTATCAAATCACAATGTAGCTAAGTTATGTTTTGTTTGATAAAGTGAGTATTTTAAGTCTGCTTACAATGATTAACTAAGCAATATTTTTAAAATTTTAAATTTCATTTTATTTATTTTGACTCTAGCATAAGCATATTTTTAAGCTTTTTTCAATGCAAAGATAGTCTCTGTTTATATATTTTGTTAGCAAATTAAAAAAACCCACTTTGTCCTGACATTTATAAAATAGGTGCAAACTGACTTGCTAGTGACCTCCCCTGGTTCCTCACCTCATTTGTGTCCTTCTGCAGGAGTGGTCTACTCTGCTGCTCCTCCAGCAATGTCCTCATGGGCTTGACCAGAGCTTTGCCAGCAGACGACAGCGGACTCAGCAGAAGTTTGGGCGTTGCTAGAGTTGGGGGAACAGAACCAGGTTAGCAAACAACAACACATGCTGGGCTGGTGGCGTGAGATGGTGGGGTAAACCATCTAAAAATTGGGTCAGTGTGTGGGTGGGGATAAATAAACAAAAATGTGTTCATGTTTTTAATACAGGGAAAGTGTCTGTGCATATATTAATTAGTGAAAATTTGCAATTTAAATTAATGTTTAAAAACATCTATAGCATGCTCATCAATACATAAATAATCATTCTTGAAAAATACTTTTTACAAATCTACTTTTAGATCCTCACATTTTTTTTCAGCCCATACATTTTTGAAATAAAGAAAAACATTTAATTAAGGTTATAAAACTTTTCATATTAGTTTCATTACATCAGAGTATTTAATTTACTACTTTAATCAAAATTTGTTCTAAATTGTTAAATCCACAAGATAAAAAAAAATTGCAAATGAATTTTATCATGCATGTAGGCCTGCATGCAGGTACATCTTCTAGGCTGCAATGATTTATTTAGTGTAAAATAAGCAACAACAAACAACTCAGTGAGGATGAAACAAACATCTGTTTTTAAACTGCTAGAACTGAGCTAAACTTGGCCACCAGAACCTGTTCACACAACAGCATTAGGAAACATTGTAAAAAGTTTGACAACATGGAGGAAAATAAAAAAACAAAACTAACAAACAATGAAACAAACAATGATGCTATGTGACTATTAGAGCTGTCAGACCTATACAAATGGAGCTATTTTTTTTTTTCCATTCATGAGGCAAATGATTTGAAACTAAATCTTCCAAACTAATACAACACCACACATTTGGTTAGGACCAGGAGTAGTTAGTGAACTGAAACTAGAACATTCTTCAATCAATTTTCTATTCAAACATGACATCAACAGGTAATACAATCAAGTATGTTAAAAAACAAACTGAAATGACAACACCAGCTATGGACATTGGAGACATTCAATAAGCTTTTTTTTTCTCCAAGGGCAGATACTCTAATGAAAAAAATAAAGCCTTGCAAGGGCAAGCTACTCTAATGACAAAAAAAAAGACCCTGCAAGGGCAAGCTACTCTAAGGAAGAAAAAAAAATTCCACACACAAAGGAACGAAAAAAAATTTGAGAAAGATTTACGCTACCATAGTGCACAACAGAGCGCGAGAAAAATGAGGATGCGCAGCGGAAGGTGCCACTACCTGAACGTGAGAGTGGGAGGTTCAGAAAGCTGGGTCTAGCTGCAAGGAGGTACGGAAGCATGACATTCAGTATCAAATGGACAAGTGATTACAACTGATCAAATTAAAATCTCAGATTCCTGCACATATTGATTAACTTAGAATTTGACTAAAATTTTCCTTTAATAGGAATAATAAAAAACACTGATATGAAAAAGTAAAAAAATGTTTTTAATACTTATATTCATAAAGAAATTCTTTTTTAAAAAAAAAAAGTTATTTAAAATAAAAGTGACTGTTTTGTTAAAAAAAGTTTCACTAAATAATTTGAGAAATTATGAATAAATTTGATGGTAATTAAAAATAAATAGATCTGGTTAAGTGTGAAACTTCAATGAAATTTTAAAAATAATTTGCATAATGATGGCAGGAACCTCCAAACAAAGTGCGAAAATAAAAATTTGCACTGAGAACATATGGCAACTATGACAAGAAAACAGCCATAAACAAAAAGTGCGGGCGTAACAGACTAGGAAAATTGTGTGAGCTAACCAGTGGAACATTAATTGACATATAGTAGAACTAGTGCATTATGGGACATGGCAGAGCTAGTGCATCATGGGACATGGTGGAGCTAGTGCATTATGGGAGATGGTGGAGCTAGTGCATTATGGGAGATGGTGGAGCTAGTGCATTATGGGACATGGTGGAGCTAGTGCATTATGGGAGATGGTGGAGCTAGTGCATTATGGGAGATGGTGGAGCTAGTGCATTATGGGAGATGGTGGAGCTAGTGCATTATGGGA
The DNA here is from genome assembly GCF_028476545.2 of Physella acuta. NCBI lineage: Eukaryota > Metazoa > Mollusca > Gastropoda > Physidae > Physella > Physella acuta. Next base: position 628,090 of record NW_026732229.1, on the reverse strand, counting down.
CATGGTGGAGCTAGTGCATTATGGGAGATGGTGGAGCTAGTGCATTATGGGAGATGGTGGAGCTAGTGCATCATGGGACATGGTGGAGCTAGTGCATTATGGGAGATGGTGGAGCTAGTGCATTATGGGAGATGGTGGAGCTAGTGCATTATGGGAGATGGTGGAGCTAGTGCATTATGGGAGATGGTGGAGCTAGTGCATTATGGGACATGGCAAAGCTAGTGCATCATGGGACATGGCAGAGCTAGTGCATTATAGGACATGGAGCTAGTGCATCATGAGATGTGGTGGAGCTAGTGCATCATAGGACATGGTGGAGCTAGTGCATTATAGGACGTAGTGAAGCTAGTGCATTATAGGACATGGAGCTAGTGCATCATGAGATGTGGTGGAGCTAGTGCATCATGGGAGATGGTGGGGCTAGTGCATTATGGGACATGGTGGATCTAGTGCATTATGGGAGATGGTGGGGCTAGTGCATTAATGGACGTGGTGGCGCTAGTGCATTATGGGACATGGCAGATCTAATTTCATTAGCGTATAAAGGGCAAAAATTGTAATTTTGGGTGGGCAGATCTATTGAATTATGGGACATAAGTGGAACCTTTGCATTTTGAGACATAAAGGGGAACTAAAACATTCAGCTCCCGTAGTGACACATTGTAGGACAGGATAGATCTATCATCAAATAGGACATAAAACTTGCACTACATTTAATGTTACTTTATCTTAGGACAGATATTTCAGGTCACTTAAACTATTTTACATTAACTGTCATCTCTAATAACCACATAGCAATAAAACATAGATTTTTTAATTACAGTTTTAGTGCTGTAAACACACAAAAAAGGTGAATAAAAAGATTTGAAAGTTTAAAAACTTTCTATAGAAGAAGAAAATTGTTTAAAGTAGTACCAAATTTAGTCAAAAACAATTAACTACCAGCCTGGCAACACAGTTCAAACTGGCCAGGTAGTCACAGCCTTGACAAGATAAACTGGTCAACAAATACTAGCCCACACTTTCTCAACACAAACAATAATAGCAAGTTGCCAAAGAAGGACACAATACAATGACATATAATCCTGGTCACAATACAATGACATATAATCCTGGTCACAATACAATGACATATAATCCTGGTCAATTCAAGCAACAGGAGAACAGTTTATATTTTAATTTTAACTTGATTTTTTTTACTTCTTTTCAATTAGCTAAAATCAATAGAAAATTGAAAATCATGATGTAAAAAAAATTAAAATTAATAAACCATTGGATCCCACTGTATCTACACTGGAAAAAACTCCCAAATTGAAATATAAAAAAAAATAGGCTCGGAGCACACTTGGTCACATGACCAAATGAGGGAGATAACTCTAATAATTTTTTGTAAAGGTTTTGAACTGAATAGAGTCCTTGCAAACACGTGACCTAAATCACGTGATACCTACGCCCGCCGCCACAGTGGTGTACACCAGACGTAAACACAATCAGCTGTTCACCAGCGCTGGACGTGTTCACCGTATGTAAAGAATCGCGCCCGCGGAAAAGGAAAAATATGTTAAAAAACTTCAACTCTTAGGAATTGAAGATCCTTATACTGTTATTGACAGTTTCGTGGATAATATAAATATGTGGCCGAAATTTCTAAATAAAAATACTGTTAGTAATACCGTTTGCGTTTAGAGTTTAAGTAGACGAATCTGATCAAATGCAGTAATATATTATAGGTTATCTACTGTAGCAAACGTGAGACCGCTTAACTCCTACAAAACCCACACTACAACGACTAATATAATCCATGGGTAATAACCAATCTGGGTAGCATGTTATACAATTTAAGACCTTATAATCCAGCAGGGAAGTGATCAGACACATTAACACTGATGTTCAACCCTCATGATGGCTGCCCCCACCTGTATCTAGCCCACAATAAAACCAAAGAGGAGTCTGCCCTGCCCTCCCCTGAAAATGTCTCACCTCCCTGATACCCAGCCCCACAGAGATAGTATTTCTTATATAATTTTGACCCTCAGGGCCCAGCAGGGAGAACAAAGGGGAAAGTCCCACTGCTCTGCCCTCAACATTTCTCAGGATGTCATGTTATGTCATTTATAGCACACATGGCTTATCAGGGGAAAGTATTAAGAATCTTAACTCTGGACAGCTACACACTAGTATACTAGCTACACACTAGGTGCCTACTGTAAACTACTAGACTGTAGGCCCTATGTAGACCTGCAATTGTATCAATTGTAGACTGGGTCCATTGTTATTATTCTAAACCATCTCACTTATAATGTTTCTAGCTTGATTTGTTTCTTTTATAAACAGTGGATTTTAAAAAAAAATTAGCCTAATCATTAACCAAATAATGTGGTTATTTGTTGTTGGCTGGTATGATCTAGATTGTACTACTAGGCTACAAAAACTTAGTAGACCAATTACTAGATATGAATTTGAATTTAATTAAACTCAGTCCAGTATCAGATAGATCTACATATTGCTGTAAAAAGACAACAAAGTAGGTAGGCCTTATTAGTAATTTATTAAAGCCTTCTACTACAGTAATATCAGCTACATGCTTGTATAAAGTTTTTACAATTTAATTTAAGTAGCAGATTCTAGATCTAAGTCTAGTCATACAATCTATTTCAATTTCAGAAAATTTCGTTTGCTAAAAAAATGATTAGATTATAGAGCGAGATTTTAGATCTTAGAGACAATTAAATGCTTTATTATGCCTATTATGACTACTTTTGATTTATTATGGGTGTATTTTGAATCGAATGTAGATCTAAATTTTGTAATTAAATTTAAGTAAAGAAGTAGATTCTAGATTCTATGTATACCCAGCGGAGTCAGTCACCCTAAATCCAGAATCTAGATCTGTGGTCCGAATTTTGTTTACGCCATGTTTAGAGCTAGATTCTAGATCTAGATATTATTAAAACACTATTATTAGGCCTACTATTAGATCTTATTCTTCTTATTATTACTTTTGACTTTGTCTTTTATTAATAGTTATCTTTTATAATTAAAATGAAGTTTATTATTTTACTGTCCTTACCTGAAACAAAGTATCGAGAACTGCAATTGATCAGATTCGTCTACTTAAACTCTAAACGCAAACAGTATTACTAACAGTATTTTTATTTAGAAATTTTGGCCACATATTTATATTATCTACGAAACTGTCAATAACAGTATAAGGATCTTCAATTCCTAAGTGTTCAAGTTTTTTAACGTATTTTTCCTTTTCCGCGGGTGCGGTTCTTTACATACAGTGAACGCGTCCAGCGCTGGTGAACACGTCCAGCGCTGGTGAACAGCTGATTGTGTTTACGTCTGGTGTACACAACTGTGGCGGCGGACGTAGGTATCACGAATGGACGTGACGTCATATGAAAGGACTCTATTACAATAAATTAAAAATTAGGATTTCTGTGCTGAGGAATTGCAAGAAATATTTAATATAACATTTAAATATTGTCATTTCTTTTTATACAAAACCTAATAAAATTGATAACATTATTTTATTAGATACAACACATATGATAAAATGCAAGTAGGCAAAAAAGTTTAAAAATGTTTTCTAATCACAATATGATAAAAATTGTTAATTTTCTAACAATAAAGTTGATTAACTGAAGTTTACTAAAGGCTAATTGATAAATATATGATAAATGTTGACTGATGAATATAAAAATAAATGCTAGTTGAATAATATATAATCAATACTGCATTGATGAATATATGATCAAACTTTAATACCAATGACTAGTATGAGCTTTGGAATGAAATTATTTAAATGTGGACTAGAAACTGAATGCATATATTACATTTTTCAAAATCTAATGATAAAAAAACAAATATTGAGTAGGTCAACATAAGTTTTACAGTATATATTATATGAAAAATAAAAAGGTAAATATTACAAAAGAATACTTATATTTACTAAACAAAATATATTTATATTAAAACATGAATTAATTAGACTATATAAAGTTATTACAACATTATTTACAATGAATTAACTTTTTTGATGTATGTAAATAATTATCTGAAAAGTTAAGCCACTTTTAATTTTTTTTTTACAGTTGATTTTAATACCATTTATTGTCCATATATTGTCAAGAAATGTTATTATTAAATCTTACAGTCGCTTAACTTAAGATAATGTGTTAAATTAATTGTAAGATACTAATCTATGATATTAACTCTGAGACAATATCAAAAAGCTTGGCACAGGTGAAAATGGCATTTTGACAAAGCAGCGCATTAAATTTCTGACCAAAACTGGTCATTGCTAATTTTTTGTCACAACACAAAGATTTAATTGGAGACTGAAAAAAGATTGTGTCCACTGGGCTAACCTAAGTCACAGACTACACAGTTTTTTAGTTTCTTAATATCAAGCTATTGTAGAATCTTTAATTATTCTAAACATTTTAAAAAAAAATTCACCAAGAAATAATTGGGTTTAAAACTAATTTTTAAAAAATAACACAAAAAAGAGAGCTGAAATTAAAGAAAATGAAGCAAGTCAGAAGCCTGATGCAAGGCAAAAGCATGACCTAAAAATAAAATAAAAGACCCTGGAAATTGAAAGATAGAAATTTCATAGGTAGCAGAAAGCAGGAAATAAGAATGTGTCAGCTCATATGTTGAGAGGTTGTGACAGTTAACAACACCCTTCAACAGAGTAATTCTTACAGACCATTTATATACCTAAATTAAGAGATTCCCCTAAAATCAGATCATTCCAGAATCAACACAAAGAAATTCCCCATAAAAAAACCCAGACTATTTCAGAATCAATAGAAAGGAATTCCCCTCAAAACCAGACAGTTCCAGGATGGACATAAAGAACCTCCCTTAAATTCTTCAATTCCAGAATCAACATCAAGTAATTCCCACTATAACTAAACTTTTCCAGAATGAGCATAACCCCCCCCCCCCCCCCCCAGGACAAGGAATCAACATTATATAATTGCCCCTATAACCAGACCATTCATGAATGTACCAGTGCAAAGGGAGACAAGAGGATCAAGCAGAGTTGTGTTAGTGGTCATTCCAACAGCCCTCGGCTGTTTGTGGAAGTAGAAAAAATAAAAGTCAAAGTGACCTACCATTTTGCCATACACTCTTGATATACCCTTCAAAATAAAATTAAAACAAGCCAAATTGATTAAAAATTAACAATCATGCCTAAGACCCTATTCTTGATATGGAAAAAAAAAATGCAGAACATAAAAATTGCTTTGGATGTTGGATTTAAAAACAAAAGAAATATAAGCTAAAAAATAACGAAAAAAAAAATGGCTTAAAATTTAAGTTCTTAGATAAAAAATAAAATTGTTCTTTGTTGCTATCATATAGAAGAAATTAAAAAAAAAAACGGAAACTTCTGAACTATAAATAAAGCATGAAAACAACAAATTAACATTAAAAGCACTAAGCCAGATTGAAACATTACTACTTTTGGCTATAATAAAAAAAAAAAAAATCAGCTTTGTTTTCCTAGGCAAGGAAAAATCTTAAATCCAAGACCAATCCTATTTTAATGTACTTTAGGCTAAGGAAACTTTTAGAATGCTTAGACTAACCTGCTAATTTAGAGGGTTAAAAAATATTTTCATTATTTCTAAAATAGAAATTACCAAAAAGCTATAAACCTGCCTACAAAATTTTACCAACTGTTCAAAGAAACTTCTGCGCAGACCAACTGAAAGTAAAAGCTAACAACAACAATAGCTCATCTAATACACCAATGTATGACTGACACAGCTACACATGACAGAGAAGCCCAGTGATCACAATATCAAGTAACACACCTAGTCCGAAGGAATGGCGCTTTTGCTGGGATGCCACTTTCGCCAGGGCAGCAAACGATTCGTCTGCCTCCGAGTTGGTTCGTAGTCTGAATAGCTCACCGGGGAAACTGGGGGATCTGGTGGTGGTGTTGTATAGGTTGCCTTCGTTCAGGGACTGCGACAGGTCCTGGATGCTGTCTGCTCGGAACTGAAGAAAAATTTTTTTTAATAAAGGATGAACGCTGGGTAAAATAAGAGATTATTTTTATGCAAGTCGGCAAAACTTGTTAATAAGAAAAAGACAACAATTAAACAATTGCAAATATAGCACACATTTTGAAAGAGTAGGCCAATAAGCTATTTGTATTGAAACATTTATAAGCTAAAAATGTGTAATTTTACTGGAAAAAAAAGAAAAAATGTCAATGTAAAAAGTAACTTGATAGGCCTATAAGTGGGTTGGAACCTTTATAAAAAATAAAGTTTTAGCTTTTAAATTTATTTTATTAAGCTGGGGTCCTTTCACCAAGGTTTGAGTTATTTGGCTATTTCAAGATATTCTAAAGGAAGTTGAGGGATTAGTACAACAGGTTTTGGTATTTTAGATATTTCAAATTATGTATTCATTCAAGTACATAGTTGTAGTTATAAAAAGAATGTATTAAAACTAACATTTAAACTTTTGTTTTTTACATTTTGAAATGGAAACTTTACAGTTACCACACATTTATTTCAGATGGTGGTTTACAGTAAAACATGTTAAAGTGATATGCATACTAATCATCACAGATAGTTCTATTGGGACTAGGCAACACTAAATGATCTACAGTTTATAGAGCCTTACATATAATAGCCTTAATAACAAGGGTAAGCTTCCTGTAATATATCCGAATCCCAACTCTATGAACAATGGCTTAACTATTGCTACATACACAATCATAAGCCTTTACCAGCACAATAATACTCAATAATATTTAAAGGGTTTATTTCTAATGGCAGAATGTGTAAACAAAACCAGCTTTAAAGGTTATATTTACAATTTAACAGAAGCATTTTACACAGGGTAAATTATAAATATTTTAATAAAAGGAACAAAACAAATCTAAACCTCAGTAAAAAATAACAGCTATATAAAAACACAGAAGAAATGGCAGGAAACAAATGTGAGTACTTACATGGTAGCTAAGTTTGCTAGGGGAGTAGGCTGCCTGTGAAATGGGAACACACACAGAGATAGACAAATTAGCCATGCAGAGCTACATGTCAGCATTCAATACAGCCCCATACTAGCATGCACTAAACAATCTTCAATCAACGTACAGAAAATACTCAATCATTGTTTTTTTTCATCTCATTTGTTTTCAATTTCCTTGCACAATGTTATTTCAGTAGATCAGTGTAGCCAAAATAAAAATTAATTCCCTTCAAAAAATTGTATTTCTGTACATTGAAAGCAGAACAGTAAAATAATTACATTGTAAATAATAAAAAACAAATATAGTTGGGCATCAAGCTAACGATGTTATAAAATACTAAACTTAATTAAACTTCTGGTATTAACAAACATGCATTCCATTAATTATCAAAAATAGGATCAAACAGTCTTATTAAAATAATAATTATTCATCTTTCTTTGTGACACACATTTGTAAGCTTATAATGTAAAATGCAATATTTTAAATTTATATCTGAAAACTGATCAATACAGATTTAAAGTGACAACTTGCTGTATTACTGACCCAGCAGGGAAAAAAAAATTATGTCTTCTTCAACTGGGCAGAATTTTTTTAAGCTAGATTATTTTGTTTTTTGTTTCACAAAAAAGTAAAAATAAAATTAAAGAAAAAAAAAAAAAAAGAAGCCATCTTTTCAAGAGCTCCACACCTTAAAAAAAAAAGGAAGCCATACCACCATTTAACATATTGATGAACTGAAGGAAATTTCTTATCACCAAAAACTAGCCTGCACCAAATGTTTCAAAGAAAGTTAATTGGGTGAACATCTTGAAAACTAGGACGGTGCTCAGGAGCAAATATGAGAAATTTTTTTTGAACAAAGTTAAAGAAAATTATCTCACAAAACAACAAAAACTGGCAGGGTTTAAAAAAAATCTACGAGAAAATTTCTGAAGCTTGAACAGCATAGCTGTTATAAATATAAAAGTTCTTCATCTACATATATACATAAACATACAGTTTTTTTTTTGCTGTTACAAGCAAGGAACTAGCAATTAGCAGCAAAACATGGAGATGTCTTTGCCTAATTAGCATTTATTTTTTTCTATTCTCAGGACAAGATTAGAGAAAAAATGGAAATAAATACAAACACCCACACACACAGAATACACACACGCGCGCACACACGGAGAAAGTGATCAAACCTGGTTGATGTTGGGGACACTGGTTGTCTTCCTCAGGTTGGAGGCCAGGCGGCCAGAGTTGGCCAACATTTCCTTCACAGCAACCTCCTGTGGGACATACAAACAGATAGCAATGTACATGGTTCTACAAGGTAACAATGGATTGCTCATTGAGCTAGTATATGGTTCTAGAAGGTAACAATGGATTAAAGAGAAAACTACATGGTATTAGATAAGTGGTTCTAACTTCAGAGACTGAGGGGTGGATAAATGTTGTGCTGGCTAAATATTTACAACCTACTTATATTACAAGTTGTAACTGATATAAAACCTGCTTAAAGTACATGATGTAAGGGATATAAATCCTGCTTAAATTACAACCTGTAACTGATATAAAAACCTGCTTAAATTACGTTCTGTAAGTGATATAAAACCTGTTTAAATTACAACCTGTAACTGATCTAAAACCTGCTTAAATTACGAGCTGTAAGTGATATAAAACCTGCTTAAATTACAACCTGTAAGTGTTATAAGACCTGCTAATGTTATTGGATATAACCTACCTGTCTGAGCCTGTCCAGGGTCAAGATACTCTCCACAGCTGACACACCTTTGATGTATTTCTCGATGTACGTCTCCCCGTCCACGGCAGACACCTCGTTCTGTGACGCGGCCATCTGGGCCAAGGTCTCCATGTCTTCTAGGTCCTCAGAGCCCTACAATAGACAGGTCATTCAGTTAGGTCACTCACTCAGTGAGGTCACTCACTCAGTGAGGTCATTCAGTTAGGTCACTCACTCAATTAGGTCATGTGGCCAGAAATGTCACTTACTTGGTTAGATCACTCACTTGCTTAGGTCATTCACTCAGTTACATCACGCACTCAGTGATTCTAAAACTTTACCTTCATGTACCCTAACTTTAATTCCTTCTAATTACACCAAAATACATACACCACACTTATTTAGTGATTTTAAATATCTTCTAGTACCCAAACATAATTTTGTTCCAGACAAAATAATATTCATTTTACTAACTTGAATATTTATTTTACTGTAAAATTTCAAATCTCCTCATATTAAGCAACAGTTAAAATCTGACTAAGACATTGTAACATTCTAGTTTTTCAATAAAAGAGCTACATTACTTTAGGGGATAATATGTCTTCAGATGGGTAAAATAACAAAAGATCACTTAAAAAACCAACCACATATTTATTGAATCACTGAATGAGTTTTAAAATTTGTTGCCTCTAAAGGAGTAAACAAAGATCAAAAACCCACCTTGGGCATGTTAGAAACAACTTCATAAGTCACACCACTAGCAGCCAGACAATCCTGGAGATAAAAAAATTAAGTCAGAAATCTCATCAAGCTAATCAGATGCTGTGAATGTTTATAAGTCAGAAATCTCATCAAGCTAATTAGATGCTGTGAATGTTTATAAGTCAGAAATCTCATCAAGCTAATTAGATGCTGTGAATGTTTATAAGTCAGAAATCTCATCAAGCTAATTAGATGCTGTAAATGTTTATAAGTCAGAAATCTCGTCATGCTAATTAGATGCTGTGAATGTTTATAAGTCAGAATTCTCGTCAAGCTAATTAGATGCTGTAAATGTTTATAAGTCAGAAATCTCGTCAAGTTAATTAGATGCTGTGAATGTTTATAAGTCAGAAATCTCGTCAAGCTAATTAGATGCTGTAAATGTTTATAAGTCAGAAATCTCGTCAAGCTAATTAGATGCTGTGAATGTTTATAAGTCAGAAATCTTGTCAAGCTAATCAGATGCTGTGAATGTTTATTTAACTGTTAAGTTTAGCCAAACTCTACTGACCGTGCCCACGATCCTGTTCTTCAGCATGTTAGTGAAGGAGGTCAGCCCTTGTTTCTTGTAGATGTTGATACAGATCCTCTTGCGTAGGACCAGCTCAATGGTGGCCGGGTGGCTCAGTCGCACGACAGCCTTGAGGATCATGTACACGCGCTCGTTGGCAGGTGTGATGCGATTCAGGTGCACAGAGTCGTGGAGAGACGAGTCCCACGACGCAAATGCACACACCTGTAATTAGGATTTGATTGAGTTAATTAAGTGTCTGATAAGCCAATAACTAATTAAAAGAATTTTATTATGATCAAGAAATTTATTAGATATAAAAAGCTTTTTATATTATAATCAAACAAATTGATTGTAAGCAATTAATGAATGGATTATTATATTTTTTGTACTATCAAGATAAAGTATAAAAGTATGCATGAAAATTGAAATTTAAAATTATTTTAGCTTCACTGTTTAATATTTGAAATTAAATAAAAATGAAACACTATTTAGCTTTTAAAATTTTTAATTCAGCCAATTCTAATTCAAGAATACACTATACACTAAACTGAGGTCATAGAAACAGCTGAACTCTAATTCACTTGCCTCTTGGATCCTCAGGTTCGAAAGGCAACTTAACTAATTCAATAAGTGTTTGTACATGTCTTTGTAAATAGTACATTCTCAGCTTGTCTATAGAACTACACAGACCTGTCTGCGTTTCTTATTGTTTGCCTATATGCCAATAGTCTACAGTGTTTACAGACAGTACTTCTCTTGTCTGTCTACAGTACTTTGCTGGCCTGTCTACAGTACTTGTGCTGTCTGTGTACTAGCCTGTGTACCAGTGCTGACTGCCCGTACACTACTTACATTGTCCTTCTCTGTGTACCAGTGCTGACTGCCCGTACACTACTTACATTGTCCTTCTCTGTGTACCAGTGCTGACTGCCCGTACACTACTTACATTGTCCTTCTCTGTGTACCAGTGCTGACTGCCCGTACACTACTTACATTGTCCTTCTCTGTGTACCAGTGCTGACTGCCCGTACACTACTTACATTGTCCTTCTCTGTGTACCAGTGCTGACTGCCAGTACACTACTTACATTGTCCTTCTCAGTGTAGCTCTTGATGATGGGCAGCTGGACGTAGTCGGTGCTGTGTTCCTTGGGGAGGATGGAGTTGATACCCACAGCCTGCAGACCTTCTTTAGCATTGGGGGCGCTCATGTCATCAGCTGGACATTAAACAAACTTTCATGTTAACATATAGGATAAAACCAATAGGAAAATATAAATTCTAATGACATACAACAAACGTAAGTGAATGGAGTCAGGACTGATGACATACAACAAACAATGGAGTCAGTAACTGATGATATACAACAAACAAGCAAGTGGAACCAGGAACTGACCATTGAGATCCAGGAAAAGAACTGGTGTGTGTTCCTCTAGGTTGGGTGGTGGGGTCCTGTTAAACATCAAGGTCAATCATTATAATTTGTTTAATTAGCTAATCAATTACCAGCTGCTTAAAGAAGACTAATCAGAACTTAAACAAACTTGACTAAACCAAACATTATTTAAAAAAAACAACACCTGAAATCAACTGTACCTATGATTAACCTAACTAACCCCAACAAAACCAATCCTAACCAACTCTAAAGCCATCTTCACTACAACTCACCAGTCAGCTGGGGCCCCTGGGATATTGCTGCCAGGGGAGGGAACTAGCACAGCATTTCTCTCCTCAGTCAGACACACCCACTGTTCAATCAGAGCTCTCTCCCTTTCAGAGTCCGCCTCAGATTTGTCTGAAGTAAAAACAAACTTGTCAATAAAGTGTTTGGTTATGCTGTTAATTAGGTGTTTGGTTATGCTGTTAATTAGGTTTTTGGTTATACTGTTAATAAGGTGTTTGATAATACTGTCAGTAAGGTGTTTGGTTATACTGTTAATAAGGTGTTTGGTTATACTGTTAATAAGGTGTTTGATAATACTGTCAGTAAAGTGTTTGGTTATGCTGTTAATTAGGTTTTTGATAATACTGTCAGTAAGGTGTTTGATAATACTGTCAGTAAGGTGTTTGGTTATACTGTTAATAAGGTGTTTGGTTATACTGTTAATAAGGTGTTTGGTTATACTGTTAATAAGGTGTTTGGTTATACTGTTAATAAGGTGTTTGATAATACTGTTAATAAAGTGTTTGGTTATACTGTTAATAAGGTGTTTGGTTATACTGTTAATAAGGTGTTTGGTTATACTGTTAATAAGGTGTTTGGTTATACTGTTAATAAGGTGTTTGGTTATACTGTTAATAAGGTGTTTGATAATACTGTTAATAAGATCACTGGTTAAATAGCATAGATATTATTTAAATTTACTCATAAGCATGAAGGAAAAACAATTATCTCATAGATGAGGTATAACAAACTTGTTTTAAGTTAACAATGGGAAATAACACAGGCATTATTGGCAATAGCTTCAACATTACTTTATTAACTAGGGGGAATTATATTGACATTATTTATTTAACTAGGGGGAATTATATCGACATTTATTTAACTAGGGGGAATTATAATTATATCGACATTATTTATTTAACTAGGGGGAATTATATCGACATTATTTATTTAACTAGGGGGAATTATAATTATATCGACATTATTTATTTAACTAGGGGGAATTACATCAACATTATTTAACTAGGGAGAATAACATCAACTTTATTTATTTAACTAGGGGGAATTATATCGACATTATTTATTAACTAGGGGTAATTACACCAATCTCATTTATTAACAAATGGGCAATAACATCAACAGTATTTAATTAACAAGGGGGAATAAGACTAACCATTCTCTAACTAGGGGAAATAATTTAATGTCACCTATCTAGAAGAATAACTGTACCTTAAGTTAAAGTCAGGGCACTAACAATAGACTTAGTTTAAAGTGAGGGAGCCCCACTGACCTTGCTTGTTGATCAACTTTTGAATTTGTTCGTCCAGATACTTTTTGCGCCTGGCCAAAGCTTTTGACCAGTGGTCTCTCAGGACAGTCAGGTCCTCCTCCTGGTAGGAGTCCAGCCCCTTCTGGAGGCGGGACCTGACGCAGACGCAGCCAATGGCAAGAGAGGAGATGGACTCACAGATGAGGGGGAGGGTACCAGAGTTGGCCACTGGCCGCACTCTGACCAGGACCCTTCTAGAGTGGCCCTGTCAATGTTAGATAAATGTGACTGTTAATGTTTTGGTCAACTATAGCTGTAAACATATCTAATGATGTGCAATATGTTTAACATTTCTAATGTTCTATTTCACGCAAATATTTGATTTAACAACTTGCTCTTCTGGTATAGAGGTTGACTCTCTGAGATGACAAAAATTATCTGTCTGCACTTTTTTCTAGGTTGGCTGCACGTAGTTTCTGTCTGAACGGCACTATTTATCTGTCTGAGCTACACTATTTAACTGAGTTGCACAATTGACTTATGCTAGCTGCACTATTTAACTGAGTTGCACAATTTACCAATTTTAGCAGCACTATTTAACTGAGTTGCACAATTTACCTATGCTAGCTGCACTATTTAACTGAGTTGCACAATTTACCTATGTTAGCTGCACTATTTAACTGAGTTGCACAATTTACCTATGTTAGTTGCACAATTTACCTATGCTTGCCGCACTATTTACCTGTCGGAGCTGCATGACGCCAGCACATGGAACATCAGGTTTTGGTGTCACCTCCACGGCTGTGTAGTCCCCTTGATCATTCAGCTCGTGGATCTCTGCCCAGAATTCAATCTTCCTCATCACCTCATTCCACCTGCACAAACCACAGCCACATTAGGGGATGTGTACGTGTGGATGTGCACATATGTATTTGTACATGTGTATCTGTACAGCTTTTTTCCATTACTTCACACTTGTTAATTTGTATGCGTGCAAATAAATGTAACTTTCCCCCCACTTCAGACATATATTTGCATGTGTGTTGTGTACATGAGAATCCAGAAGGATACCTAACTTATATGTAAGTGTTAAGCTTTGTATTCCTCACTCCAGAAACATTTTAATTTTATACATTTTGTAGCACAAAATTGTGTACAATTCAGTTTTTTAAAATTAGCTTTCATTGCTTTCCCATTCTTCTTTTATTTATACATTTCAGTCCTTTAATTAATTAAGTACAGCAAGTAAATACATATGACCAAGGATCTTTTTAAAACTTCATCGCATTAATAAAGCTGTTATAGCCAGTGGCATGTATTATTACCCACAAGAGGGAGATAACTATAAAGCAGCAAGGGGGATAATAAATAAAATAAATCAAGGAAAATTAAAGAAACAAAAGAGATTATAGAAAAAGACAGGTAAGGGAGAGAATAAAGAAATAGATGGACCCACCGGTCAGCAACAGAGCGGGACTTGGCTTGTGCTGAGTCGCTCATCACAACATCTTTACCAAAGCCCTGACTGCGATGGCCCCACACCTCAATAGAGAGGGCACCATCAGCACAGTGTTCAATAAACTCTTCTGTGATGGGTACTCGGATCAGCTGAGATCAAAACACACAATTAATCATTACGATATGCTTAGGACATTTCGTTTAACTTGGCATTTTTTTTAATAAAAGATTTTTTGTTTTTATTTATGGAGCTAATTCAACTTGTAATTAATAATTTAATATCATATAGATGACACTGACTACAAAATATGCTAGTGTCTAGAAAATGGATAAACTGTACTTCATCTGCCTTATGGACTTTGTTCAGTACTTGTAGTTGTGGCCAAACGTTCATACTATAGGGCAAAGTGCAGACCATACTGCCCAATGATATGTTAAGTCAAAGAAACAAACTACTTTAGTCAGCAAAATAGACTTCTAAAGTTCAACTGTAGGAAACAATTTGGTCCTTGTATTCCTCCAAAGCCTAAAACCTTTAAGCTTGAATTAGAACATTTTTTCTAACAAAGACAGCAGAACGTCAGCACTAACCCTCTCATGGTTGAAGTCAAAGTTGACTGTTCTGTCATCCTTCCTGGTCACAGTTTCAGGGTTGATGTAAGGGGGGACGACACAGGCCTCAGACTCCCCCCAGAAGGAGTACTGGCAGAAGACAAAGTTGGACAGCGCCAGGGGTAGGCCCCGGGCCTCTTTGATGCACACCTGAAACATTGCACTCTCATTACACTCACACCTGTAACATTGCACTCTCATTACACTCACACCTGAAACATTGCACTCTCATTACACTCACACCTGTAACATTGCACTCTCATTACACTCACACCTGTAACATTGCACTCTCATTACACTCACACCTGAAACATTGCACTCTCATTACACTCACACCTGTAACATTGCACTCTCATTACACTCACACCTGTAACATTGCACTCTCATTACACTCACACCTGAAACATTGCACTCTCATTACACTCACACCTGTAACATTGCACTCTCATTACACTGACATTTTAGTCAAATTTAGCATGTGAATAAATCAACTTTTTATGACTGAAATAAATATTTTGTTGGCCTATAAATGCACACTATAGAAAACATGACAACAGAATTTGTTGTGAGTTCCTGCATAATAAAATAAAGTTTCACATAAACTGTTGTGACCTTAATGTCCATTTTAAATATTCATTAAAATATTGTGTGCCAAATTAGATATTTGTAATAAAAAATAATGTTTTTTTTTGTAGAGGTTTTATTCTAAGTAAAATTAAAAAAAAAAAATATGTTGGTAACTGTGAACCAAGAATTCTAAACATGATACACTTATAATTTAAAAATGAATTAAAATTATATTTGACCTAAAATGTCCAATTAATTAAGGTAGAAATTGAGGAAGTATGAGTTACCTTAATGAGCAGTGGAGCTCCCATAGGGACAGTGTTGTCCTCATCATTATCAGCAGCCATGTCCACGTAGCGGTCAAGCACAGCTCCACCTAACTTGGAGATCTCTATATGAAGTTTACCAGCAACCTGGGGACACATTGGGGTCAATTCAAGTTTACAACTCATTTAAAAAAACTTTAACATAAGACATTGTTTGGCTATAAAACTTAAAAACATTGGGAAATCAATTTAAAAACTAATTCTGAAATAATATCATAACTGGACCAAAGACATCTAAATATAAGAACAGCACTTTACTGAACTAAAAAAAAGCACTTTAAAATTCCTGTTGCTTTTTGTAGTAATATAATCGGAGAAACTCATTTATATAGTAATCTGTTCTGTGTGTAATTTAATACATGTGGTTGTAAAATAAGAAATTAATCTTATTCAACTTTGGTTGTTTTTATAAAAAAAAAAAATTAATTCCATGATTGAAAGCAAATAGAAAAATACTGCGATGGAACAACCAAGGGAAGTAAGAGAGTAAAAGACAAAAATGTGAGAGTTGAGTGAATGACGGCACTGACCTCCCCTTGTTGGCTGATGATGGGCACGTGATAGTCCAGCTTGACGTCATGGAACAGACACTCCAGGAAGATGTTGGCCACACCGATCAGGTTGTGGTTCTCCTGCGACTCATAGAATGGGTCGCCCAGCATAGGTGGCCCAATGTCCTGGTGACACAGAGGTCAACAATCATTGGATGAACAACATCACACTAACTATAAACAAACTATAAACATAAGGTAGCAGTTGCCCTTACTTAAATTAGCCTTGGCATCTCTGTTTATATTTGAATTACTTTTAGATTACTTTATAATAAAAAACAATCTCCATATAAAAATATATAACATTTTTGAGTAGATCTTGTTTCATTAACATTTTTAAAAATTCATTTGATTTATGAGAAATGAGGAAGCCCTAGAAATATAATTATTAACCTAAAAAAACTTTTATCTTTAAAATCCTCCACAACAAAAAAAGCTCTCTTCTACTGACATTCAAAAAAACACAACACAACTAAACATCAATAGTGAATTTTACAATGAAACATTACAAGATCCAACCCTAGCACAATCTTACAATCCTCATCTAATGCATTGGTAGAGTAGCCTACAAAATAGGTGCCTAATGGTGTATTAAAAACTCAAACAAGGAACCTTATCAGCTGATAGGACAGGTTCATTCCTAGCTGCTGCTGAATGAAAAGTAAACTACAGTGTAATGTACACATTGTATCCATTCATCACATATATTGACAGGTGTAAATTATTTCTTTAGAAAACTTTACCAACAAGTTATTTATTAAGAAAAAAATCATGAATAAGGCAAGTAGAAATTAAACAAATAAACAAGAACACTGTCTACAGTTTAAAAATTTAGACAACATCAAGATCGAAAAAAACCTGGCTATATACTGTGCAGATATAAACAAACTTAAATAACTGAACACTGTAATACTTAGCAAACTTACTACAAAGATAATTTTATAAGTTTAGATTAATGTGTAGGGGGGGGGGTGGAAGCAGGCGTTGTAACTGAAATAGCAATATTAACAGAGAGTGATATGGCGTTGAAATATCACTCTCTGTTAATATTGCTAAGTTTAGATTAATAAACAGTAAATTTAACTTTAAATTGTGATCTGGATTTGAATATTAAAAAAAAATTATTCACTGTTTTTAACCACTGTATTCTGATTGTAAGAGATTTCTCAAAATGTAAAACTATTTAAAATGAATGTTTAAAAAATCCAACAAAAAAGAAAGCATACTTTACAGTCTGTGAAAAAATAAAAACACAGCTTTGACTAAACACCAACACAATATCTAATTTGAAAATACTGAGTTACCTTAGTTGTTTATTCAAAAATAATTCATTAAATGTAACAAAACTGAAATATTTGAAATATAGAAACTACTAAATTTGTAATCTTTGAAAAATCTGTTGAAGCCATCTTAAAAATCCTTTCTTTCTAGATGTCAACAAATAGAGGCTCACTTATATATTTTCTTAAATTATCTTTAAAGCTAGCATATAATATGATATGATAATATAATTATTATAAATACATTATCTTTATTTTATCAAAATGAGAATAGTATTTTTTAAAATCTTAAATACTGTAATCATTGAAAGATTTATTTTTAATTAATTCAGTTGAGGAGGAGATTTGCAATGCCAGTTATTAAAGGATGAATCTTTGGGTGTTAACATTTTTATTAAAGGATGCATTTTTGGGTGTTAACATTTTTATTAAAGGATGCATCTTTGGGTGTTACCATTTTTATTAAAGGATGCATCTTTGAGTGTTAACATTTTTTAAATTAAAGGATGCATCTTTAAAGGATGCATCTTTGAGTGTTAACATTTTTTAAATTAAAGGATGCATCTTTAAAGGATGCATCTTTGAGTGTTAACATTTTTACTATTACAAAAATCCAAATTTTGTGTGTGTCCTCCACACTGCAGACCCCTCCTCACCTGCCAGCCTAAGCATTTGAAGCAGAACAAACATGCAAACACAAACCCCAGCAATGACAGAGCTGTCTAAATCTTCAGTGAAAGATTCCTCTACCATCATGGGCCCCCCGCTGGCCTTGCGGTCGTTGTACATGTCCCTCATATCAATGACCTTGTTCTCCAACTTCTCCAGGGACCAGATCTGACTGCTGCGGTTCTTCCTCTTCACCAGAATGGCTGGCTCACTCACAAACGCTCCACGCTGGGGGGAGACGGACAACAGTGGTCAAGTTGGTTTGGTTTGACACAACATGCACACAAACCTAAGATTGGGTTACTGACTATAATCATGATGAATGAAAAGGCTGATGACTTTGTTGATAGAGGTATATAATTTTTGATGGACAAAATTTGTGAAGGGTAAAATTTTTAGCAGGTGAAAATTAAAGGGGGATTTTTGTTAAGGAGAAAATTTTCGGTTGATGAAAGTTATGGGGTATAAAATTTAATTAGACTTGTGATTGATGCAAGTGATTTGCGACAATAAAAAAAAAGGGAAATCGTCAACTATACAAGGTTTGCAATTTATGGATTGAACAAAATTTGAAGAAAGTTTTGGACAGACTGTTAGATGTTTCCTGTAGCTCTATAATGAACACAAATTAAACAAAAAAAAACTAGAATAAAATGAACTGAATCAATTTGTTCAAAACATCAAGACATCAAAGAGTTAAGCATATACAGACACTAGTTTCTATTAAAATAGTTTTTTTTTTCTCAAAAATGTTTTTAAAAAAAATCCATTATTCATGACAGCTTAACTACAAGGTAAGGAGAGATCATCTGAATAAACTTGGTGCTAATTGATCAAAAGCTTACCAGATATTATTGATCAGAAGCTTAGCAGATGATATTGGTCAGAAATGAGCAAAGCATTATAGACCAGAGCAAAATTATTTCTATGATGTGATGGATTACAGCTTATAATGACAAGACTGGCTTATGGTTTTTTGACTGACTAAAGGATCAATGATGTGACTGACTAAATGTTTCCATGACAGACTAAATGTTCCCATGACTGACTAAATGTTCCCATGACTGACTAAATGCTCCCATGACTGACTAAATATTGCCATGACTGACTAAATGTTGCCATGACAGACTAAATGTTGCCATGACAGACTAAATGTTGCCATGACTGACTAAAGGTTCCCATGACTGACTAAATGTTCCCATGACTGACTAAATGTTCCCATGACTGACTAAATGTTCCCATGACTGACTAAATGTTCCCATGACTGACTAAATGTTCCCATGACTGACTAAATGTTCCCATGACTGACTAAATGTTCCCATGACTGACTAAATGTTCCTATGACTGACTAAATGTTCCCATGACTGACTAAATGTTCCCATGACTGACTAAATGTTGCCATGACTGACTAAATGTTGCCATGACTGACTAAATGTTCCCATGACTGACTAAATATTGCCATTACTGACTAAATATTGCCATGACTGACTAAATGTTGCCATGACTGACTAAATGTTGCCATGACTAACTAAATGTTCAAATGACTGAATAAATGTTCCCAAGACTGACTAAATGTTCCCAAGACTCACCCGTCTGTTTGGACTGAGGTTGGTGGCGGGGATCTGCAGGGTCACATGGAACTCTGTCAGCTTGCCCATCTCCTGGGCCAGGATGTTGGCCTCCCTGACCAGGGCGTTGGCCTTGACCACCTCCTCCCTCAGCTTGACCAGGCTTTGTTTGAACATCATCTCCCTGTCATCATCAACACAAGTCACATTAACATCTTTGTTTAACATCATGATGTGATCATCAACACAAGTCACATTAACATCTTTGTTTAACATCATGATGTCATCATCAACACAAGTCACATTAACCTTCTTGTTTAACATCATGATGTCATTATCAACACAACATTCCCCTATAACATCCTTGTTGAACATAACATGGCCATCAACAGAACAACCCTAACACACATCTTGGTTTAACATCATCTAGTTATCAACCCAACAATCTATGTGAACATCCCTGTTGAACATAGACAATGAACTGCACCAAAACATGAAGGTATAGGGCACATGTGTTTACTGTTATAAGTAGAACCAGCTGTGTACTGGGCAGGGAAATTAATCTTGGTGGTTGTTATCTGATCTTATGGTGATAAAAACTTGACACTCTCTGGTGTAGGGCTTCTCAAACTAGGGAGGTTACAGGGGTCATGTGGGGCTACAGGGGTCATGTGGGGCTACAGGGGTCATGTGGGGCTACAGGGGATCTCAAACTAGGGAGGTTACAGGGGTTCTCAAACTGGGAGGCTACAGGGGTTCTCAAACTGGGAGGCTACAGGGGATCTCAAACTAGGGAGGTTACAGGGGTTCTCAAACTGGGAGGCTACAGGGGTTCTCAAACTGGGAGGCTACAGGGGATCTCAAACTAGAGAGGTTACAGGGGTTCTCAAACTGGGAGGCTAAAGGGGTTCTCAAACTGGGAGGTTACAGGGGATCTCAAACTGGGAGGCTACAGGGGTTCTTAAACTAGGGAGGCTACAGGGATCATGTGGGGCTACAGCCTGACTGAAAGAACTGCATTATGAGTCACAAATTACAGCGTAAAACCCTAGATCTCAAACTTGTAACAAGCAACAAAAAAGCAATTACATAAACCTCTTTTTTTTAAACTTGTAAAAGAAAAAAGAGCTCTTTTCAATGACTAGAGTAAAGACAAACACAATCTGACAGAGGACATTCATCATAACAATAACACTGCACAGACCATGAGAGAAATCAATAGAATGTAATTAAATGTCTTTGTTTGTGTAATCTAGTAAGTGTAATCTGGCAAGGGAGAGAACAAGGTGGAGAAATTTGAAATAAAAAACAAAGATTACAGGCACCAAGGAAACAAATATTTAAAACAATAATAAGAAAGTGTGAAATCAAACATTTTTTTTAGCATATATACACAATTGAGGGTTGAATTTCACATTGCAAAGCACAACTTGTCTTAACTTTTTTCATGTTAGCTAACTGTTAAACATTACATTCATAGCGCCAGAGTTAGTTTTCAGCAAAACATTTTACCACATATGTTCTAGGCCTAATTGTATTCCCCCCCCCCCCAATTTCTATTGACCTAATGAACCATTAATTACTGATGGCCATTATGTAATAAAACAACTGAAATTTTAATTAACTCTAACCTTATCTTTCAATTAATTAATAAATTAATGTAAAACTAAAATTTTGATACATTTTTTTTTACAGTGAGTGATGTCCCTAATGGAACAGGAGGCTCAAAGGGCAGAATGGCACTAATGGGGCAGACGGAGATGGGAGAAGAATAACAAAGTAGGGGCAGAGACAATCAAAATAGAAGGAGAGGTGATAGAACCAGACTATTCCAATGTCAAATCTCAAATATAATTAACTGTAAAGACTTGACCACCTGTCCATTTACATACTAATATATATATATATATATATATATATATATATATATATATATATATATATATATATATATATATATATATATATAGTAAGTTCATAAGTAATTACCTTGTACATATAGGCCTAATAAAAAAAGTTCTTCATAAGTTATAAGCCCATTTAATCAGGTCTTAAAACTTGGCCTACAGATTTCAATACCTAACTACAGAGGTCACCACAGCTCCTGGGTATTGCAACCTCCATTAACCGCACACTCCACCAGAACACACAAGTGGGCCAAGTCTCTCTCCCAGCACAAACAATAACACCATTTGTACCAACAGCTCATGGATTTATATGCTGCCACTTCATGTTCCCAGCACAAAGGGGAAACCACTAGCGTTAAGTTGAATGACCTGTCTAATTGCTTCCCCTTGTATCAAGCTTAATCACTATTAATGCAAATGTTAAATCTATAAACCAAGGGGTCTGAGAGGGGAGGGAAGCGCGGCCCAACTACAAGGAAAGGAAATGGCCTTCTAGTCCCAGCCAATCAGATTCAAGCAATCAGAGACGGTCAAAGTTGGCTCCAGGAGAAATCTTGCCAAGTGGAAAAAAGTAAAAGCCGTACCGCAAACTATGGGTGGGGATATGTGGGTGGGGATATGTGGGGGGGGGGGGGGTGAAGACAGTCCAATACCAATAGTCGTTAATCACATTTCTTTTTAGAACTACGAGATAAAATCAAGGTTTAAGACAAAACAAAGTTTGACTAATCTATCTTCTATATATATAATTCTCCTCTTCGAGCCGTTAGAAAACAAGCTGCAAACGCTCTCCCTACCTCCCCACCCCTACATGGTTTTAGTGAGCTGTGTTCACTCTAAATGTTTACAAGCAGAGCCAACGATTTTAAACGTAGGGGGGGGGGGGAGGGGGGGGGAAGGAAGGGGGGGGGGTTATGGTCCTTAACGAGCTACTTATAGTGTTTTAAAGAAATATTTTCAGTGGCAGCGTTGGTACTGTCGAATTCACAAATTATGAATTATTGAAAATTAGAAACAACTAAATAGCGGCGTATGTTATGCCGCGGGCCGGCTCGTACATTTTAAACTGGCTAATTAACAGGGCATAATTTCAACTAGCCATGTACTCGGTATTGAATAACTACATACTTTAGTCACGTAAAACATACTGAGATTTGAGCCAATCTGTAGGTTCTAAGAGTAGAAAATATGTCAGCACCGTTTCCCATCAGGAATCATATATCTATATGTGGTTTTAAACCTACTTTAACTAATGTCGCCACCCCATGTAAATAAATATCTGAAAGAAACCCTGTTTCAGAGTAATTTCAGTATAATATATAGGTTCTTACAAACGTATAGTCAACCACTTTCTCTATACAAAAAAAAATTATCTAGTCGTCAACAGAGCATTTTAATTTAAGAAGTAGGCCTACAACTACACATTTTAAAATTAGCGAATACAAACTCCCCCTACACTCCCTTTAAATACAACACATCCGCTTAAACACACTTGTTTGTAAGAAATCCAGGTCTAGTTCATTTTTACCCTTATTTATTTTAAATATCAGTTACTTTAGAAAGATTGTCAGGCATGAATATCAGTTACTTTAGAATGATTGTACTGTCGAAACTAATACAACCAGGTCTTGACGATCAAGTTTATTATTTATTCTACATACACAGGCGAAGGTTTCCTTACGGTACAAGGCAAGATTAGTCATGGGAATTTGTTTTTCAATTACCGATCAAAGACGTGTATCATACAAGCTTACTGTAAAAGGATACCCGTGATGAAATAAAGGACAGCTACTCTCGCCTACCAAACACAAACAAGGGGGTTAACTCAAGTATAATTTGTTGTGACAAGGGGAGAGAACCACGTTGGGATATCGTATCAAGGGAATGGTTGTACAGAGATGGTAGATCCAAACAATCGTTGATCAGTTGTGTACGACCAGGGGCCAGTCTCACAGAACACTATGGGTCAACTCCACGCAGAGGTCAGATCAAGAAAACTATGGGTCAGTTCCGGAAAACTATAGGTCAGATCCAGAAAACTATGTCAGTTCCGGAAAACTATAGGTCAGTTCCGGAAAACTATGGGTCAGTTCCGGAAAACTATAGGTCAGATCCAGAAAACTATGTCAGTTCCGGAAAACTATAGGTCAGTTCCGGAAAACTATGGGTCAGTTCCGGAAAACTATGGGTCAGTTCCGGAAAATTATATGTCTGTTCCGGGCTCCACGCAACCCAGGGTCAGTTCCGGAAAACTATAGGTCAGTTCCGGAAAACTATGGGTCAGTTCCGGAAAATTATGTCTGTTCCGGGCTCCACGCAACCCAGGGTCAGTTCCGGAAAACTATAGGTCAGTTCCGGAAAACTATGGGTCAGTTCCGGAAAACTATAGGTCAGTTCCGGAAAACTATGGGTCAGTTCCGGAAAATTATATGTCTGTTCCGGGCTGCACGCAAACCAGGGTTAGTTCCGGAAAACAATGAGTCAGCTCCACGCAAGCAGGGGTCAGTCTTATAAAACTACGGGTCAGGTTGCTATTACAAGCAATTTGTACCAGACACCCCGGGGTCGGGACGCCACGATACCAACACGGTCGAGGATTACGTCACAGCTAATTAACGCCTGCCGGTCGCATGAAATCAGAGAGCCGGTATAAATACAGGGTTCAACGAACCGTCTTGGTCCAGCCGGCCAGGGGAAGTAATTTGATTTGGGACTGGGCTTGATAATACTAGGGGAGGTGCCGGGACCCGTTGACCTTCACCTTGGTGTGTGTGTGTGTGAGTTGCGGACACACAAACCATTTGGCACGTTAGTACCGGGGAGATGAACACTGGGAGCTCATGTGTACATAAACTGGACGTCTCGGGCTGAAGTACTCACGCTAAAAGCATCAGGACAAGTCTTAAGACTGAGGGTGAAAGTTGACGCTGTAACAGAGGGGAAGTCGTGACCGGTCATTGAACCATACAGGTGAGTGAAGGTGAATAATTCATGTGTTTCTACACTAGTGCAGGGCTGGGTCAACTTGTGGCTAACAGGACCCGATGTTGAGGAATCTTTAGAGCAGTAGCGTACGCAGGGGAGGAGCAGGGGGAGCGGCCGCTCCCCCTCTGGCCATTTTCAGCAAAGTGGCGCCTTTTTGGAAACTTTTTAATCTCAACGTTTTAAACAATGATATTTGTTAAAAAAATATTTTTGGTCGTGCCGACCAAAAATATTTATTAATATTATTATTTTTAAATTTACTTATGAGCAAACTGCGTAGAGGTGGGGAAATTTTGACAAGGTCAACAACGTCATCACGATGGAGTAGTAGTATTCTTACAGTTTGGGCGATAGTGATTCCGATTACAAATTATATGAAACAGTTACAACCCCCTCCCCCATGGACCCCTCTGTAAAAAAAAATATTGTCATAATATTTAAATACCACTGCTACTTATTTAAATCTATTTCTGTAAAGTATATTCATGTAATATATATATTTGTGTAACATATATGTATATTTAGAACAGTCATCTAAAAACTGACGCTATGTTAACTCTGAGTTGGTTATCCCCCCCCCCCCCACACACACACACCTCACCACAACAATAGTGTAGAGCGACATTAATGTCACACCTAGGTATTCACTGGGTTGGATAATTGACCTAAAGTGACCGTACAGCAGAGGCGTAGCTATGGGAGGGTGGGTGGGGCGGCCGCC